>NC_133656.1:205430915-205730915 GCF_009905375.1 Apium graveolens
AGAGCTCTTGGCCATGGCTGTGATCAGATCAATTGATTTGTGGGTGATAATAATTTTAGTATATTTATTTATTTCTTACGATTGCCAACTATAACAACTCGTTTGACTGTTATAAATAAATTAATTCTTACAGATACTACTTACGTTACAGATGCTACTGTTGAACAAGATAAACGGCACAGAATCGGTGATTATAGATGCGGACGTTTCCATTTTCTTATTTATAACATTATTTTCTTCAAATATATTAAAATGTGTCAATTAAGTGCCTTTTTATTGCCCCCTTCCTGCCCTTTATAACTTACTAACTTTACAACCGTGATCGCACGGTTTTTATTAATATTTTTATATTATTTAAAATAATAATAATTTTTTTTGATCATTATCTTATTAGTATATTTATAAATAATAATATAAATATGTGTTATTGTCGTGATTCGAACCTGAATCTTTGGGTGGTGTATAAATAATAATATAAATATTTTGCTGGTGATGGGGTTCGAACCTGAGAATTTTAGTATTGTATAAATAATAATATAAATATTTACTGTTGGCGGGGTTCGAACCTGAGAGTTTGAGTAGTGTATATATTCTTTTAGTATTTCAATCTAATGGTCTTGATCACTTGATTAAAAGATCTGACGATCATAAAAGGGGATAACCAAACCAACCAAAAAAATGCATACCAAATTATACCTCATTGCGATTATTATAATATAGTATAGATTTCCAGTAAGTACGAGGAGTGTTTGTCGATTTAATTTATAAATTAAATTTATAATTTATAAATTGATAAGTTCAATATTAGCAATGACATACTTTTTTCAATTTATTGTGTTATTTTTGTTTTTTCATTAATTTTATTTTAAAACTTATGTTTTTAAATATTTTTTAATTTAAATTTTATGAATTAAAATAATTATATTTAAATTTTTTGTTTTATTTCATATAAATAAAAAAAGATTAACTTGTAATTAAAATTATCAAAATACTTATTTATCTACACTCTTATATTTTACTTTTTCCAATTAAGGAATTTCATTTATTAACCAAATCCCGAGTAAAATCGGAGTGGACATCATTCCCAATCAGCTAGAAAAGAATTATATATCGCGAAATAGTGAGTTATGTTATTCGCATATCATCTAACAAATCTTAAGGATATTAATTTATCTTTTAACACTATGACCAAACATATATTATTATATTAAATACGAAACACCAAAAATTTGGTTATTGGTTATTTGGTCACTGGTTCAGAGATGTTAGACATTTCAGATTAAATTATGAAAACTGTTAATCTAATTCTTAAAATTATTATACAGGGGATGTAAGGTTCGAATCCCACCGACAACATATTAAAATTATAATTTACAATATAAAATGATAAAAATAATCGTGCATCGCACGAATTATATACCAGTATAACTCATAAATATTTATCTACTTATAGCTTATAACTAAGTTATTCATTTTAATTAATAAATTACTTATTTTAAGATTTCACGAACGGACACTAAATTTTAAAAGAAATATCAGGAAACTTGTTCATGATAAGAATTAAGGACCGAATAAATTAAAAAGAGATTAAAATTTGAAGTTTTTTTTTTTTGGGAAAATAAAGTTAAAGGGTTTCTTATTAAAGTTTTTGAAAAGTACGTTAGAATTTTTTTTTGTCATGATAATCCAGGTAAGTTTTAATATAACTGGGTCTCATATATGCATTGCATTATTTTAATTTCATTTCATTTATACCTCAATTCAAAAAATCATACTTCCGAGATGTTTAAAAGTTACCGATTTTTTTAAATTATCTTATTAATACTCGATTAACTTAGAAGTAGTGGATCCATTAAATTTTTAAAATTATTTTAGGCGTTACAATTATTTTTAATAATACATTTTTTAAAAAAATAAGACTTGTAACTCCTTAGTTTTGATAATCACAACACAACAAGCCATCATGTTGTTATTTGAGAATGTTTGCAGCATATAACAGCTTAATGTCATTGTTGTTTAAGTATCATGACAGCAAGCTATCATAAGACAATAATCTATTTCAGCAAGCTATGATCAACTATGTTAGAATAACAGCAAGCCAAGATGCACAGTCCAGATTCAACAAGGAAGTCGAATTTCATGGAGATTTTATAGGATCTTCATATATATATCAGTTGTAAGGACTTCTCTAATAAATATACGTGCATTATATATATAGAGCTTTTATAAAATGTTTTAATCATTCAAATTGATTTCCTAAAGGATAGGAGTTTGTTTCTCTTTCAAACTCTTTCTTCTATCTTCTGATTAAAACGTTTTATTCTCTACAAAATAGAAGAGATATTTTCTGTACGTTGGACATCTTTCTTTCTCTTCTATCTAACGTACACATGAACGTTGGAAACCATCCCAACGATCTTAAACGGTAGAATTGGATTCTAGCCGTTGTAAGTTGTTGAGAATGTTTCAAACGTTAATGTGTGGTTATATATGTGGTTTCTTGCAGTTTTATGACTGAGAAAGAATTTGCAAGCAAGAACACATACAACTCCTGATCTTTATTGATTTCAAAATACTCTCGAGCTCTAAATATATACACGTGTTTCATCTTAGAGAGAGTTTATAGTTTGAGTTGTAAACTTTATCATTGATTTGTATTGTTCAAATTGTATTGATTAGTTGCTGGATAAGTTGGCTAGGGAAACAAGGGTTTAGTGGTACTTTGTTAGGTCACACTATCACTGTAGAGGGGGTGAATACAGTGTTTATTACAATCAAATCGAACTTCAAGAACTTAAGTAACATAAAACAAACTTTATTGAAACAATAAACTCTGTTACAATCTGGAACTGTTATCTCTCAGTGATAAACAAAATATCACGAGAGCTGCTAGGGTTAAGTAAATAATATTCTCGATTATGATAACACTTATAGTGTAAACCCTATGTCTGTGTTTATATATTACACAGTTACAAGATAATCGCTAATTGATATGGAATATAATTCTGCTTCCTAATATACATCAATCAGATATCTTTTCTTCCAAGTATTCCATTCTTTATGGAATTCCTTCTTCATGCATATCTCTTCTTATGTTTATCTTGATCTTCTTAACTTTAATCAGCTGCTGTCCTTATCTGATCGTCCTTCAGCACTTAAGTTCTGATATCTATCTCCTGATGTTTATCTCCTGATAACATAAGTACTGATATCCCTTAAGTCCTGACGTCCAGTATAAGTACTGATCAGTTAAGTACTGATTTGTCCTGTTCAAATAAGATCTGAAATCTAAACATAAAACATATTAGCCATGACATTATCAAATATATCTAACAATCTCCCCCAACTTGTAAATTAGCAAAATATACAAGTTTAACAGATATTTGATGATGTCAAAAACATTAAGTACAAATGCATGAGAATTAGACAAGATAACTACAACTTACAGTCCTTAAAGCTTTTACCAATTCAACTTCTGATAACAACTTTAGTCTGTATACACATCAGAATTTAAGCAGTTGTAGATCTTCGACTTGGCTTCATCATTTTCTGATCTCTCTGATGTCAGGAGTTGTTCTGAGATAATTCTTCAACAAACATTTCTCAGCATATCTGAGTTCATCAATCATTCTCCGTTTGACATCTTTAAGCTCTGCAGTATCTTCACCAGTTTGAAATATTGCAGCTCTGAGATCATTAATCTTTGCTTTTCTCAACTCCTGATCTAGTCTTATGACATAGGCTTTGTCAGACTCTAGATTAAACTCAAGCCCCTTAATACCAAGATATGTTCTGATCTGTGCAGTATTAGGCTTCATATCAACAATATCACCATTGTGATTTCTGTACTTTGGAACATATATGCTGTCAGACTTAACAGAATAAAGTCTTTTCTGTCTCTGAATCTGTTCTTTCAAATAGTTTGCAGCAGTCCTTGTCAATCTGTCATCCACTTGAAGTAAGAATAATACATGCTCCAATTCTTCAAAATACTTTAATAGAATGGCATTTTGTCTTATATGATATACCCTACCATCTGTCATGAAATACAACAAGATGTGTTCCTTCAAGTAGGTATGGTAAACCATTTGTACAGATTCCAGTTGATTCAATCTTTCAGGAGTTGCTCCAATACCTGGTTCACTCAAGGAAGTTGGATCATTGGTAGTGTTGTGTACTCTTCTTTCATCAGCACTTCCCAATCCAGTTTTATCTCTTGCTTCCTTTCCAGTAACTACTCTAGCTTCAAAATGACTTGCAGTAGTCTTCAAAGGTTGAGTTTGTTTTGCTTTAGTGAATCCTGGTAGGAGTGTTTTTGATCTTCCTTCTGATATCAAGTTAACTTGAGCTGTGTCAGAGGTTACTTGCTTCTTTTGAATATCAGAACTTTTAATTTCTTGACTCTGAACAACTTGAGCCATGTCAGAGGTTGTTTTAAGAATTTTTCTTGAAGTCAGAGCAAGATTATCTTTGTCATCAGTAATTTCTTCATCTTCAGGAGGTACATAAACTTTAACAGGTTCACCAACCTTTTCTTTACCCTTGGATCTTGGATCTATCTTTGGTTGTGATTTAGCAAATGTTGCTTCAGTTTGTGCCTTTTCTTTAATCACAATACCTTTCAGTTTTGGAAGTGACTTTTTACCAGAAGCTTCATATTTAGATGTGGCTTTCTTTGATTTAAGTCTAGCTTCTTCTTCCTTTAAACTTTCCAAGTCCATTCCTGGATTTTCTTGAAGAAATAACTGTCTTGACATTTCTTCATCAAGATCTAGAAGTTCATCAGAATTTATTCTTTTACCAGTATCAGAACTTAATTTCTTCCCAGTATCAGAACTTATCCTGTGACTTGCAATTTCAGCATTTCTTGATGAGAATCTTTTACCTTGACTATGACCTCCACCCATTCCAGAGTTTCCTTGGTCATCTTTTTCATCATCCTTTCCTTGCAGTGTCTTGTCATCCTTGCATTTGGACTTAATTACTTTCTCCCCCTTTTTGGCATCAGCAGGAAGTAGAAGAGAGATAAGCAATTCCACTGAAAATTGGATTTCAGTCAATTGTGATTGCTGAGAAGCTTGATTTTGTAGAATTTGATCAATCTGTGCTTGTTGACGATCTTGAGTCTTCTCAATATAAGCAATCCTGTCAATAGAAGGTTGAAAGAATTTTTTCTTATCAAGTTTCCAAACTTTGTTCCTGCTTGATTAAGTTCTCCTGAATCTGGTGTATTTCTGCATGAGTGGTTGAATGAAGACCTTGTAGATGTTTAGTACTCAATGCAGTGACACGAAGCTGGGTTTTGAAATCATCAGAATTTAACATTTCATCAGCTTTAGTCAAGTGCTCAGTAAGATGTAACGCAGATGGAATACATGAAACTGAGTTCCATTCCTTAGTCCACTCCTGACCTGCAGGAGTTTCACTCCAAGGCACTGGTGGTTCCTCTGTAACAAACTTCTTTACTTGTTCAGACTTAGAAAGAGGAATATGTCCTGAAGGACCTGCTGCATCAGTATCTGCAGTTGGAGCAGCATCACCAGTATCTCCAGCATGTGCAGCATCAGAACTTATAGAATCAGTATCATCTGATATAATAGCAGTGTGAGTAGCAATGGAGACTTCAGCATCCTCTAATTGCTGATCTGATGCTAAGTTCTGATCAACAGCCATATCCTGATGCTCACCTAAAGTCTGATCATCAGTGTCTAGATGCAGAGAAGGTGACTTAGATAATTCCGGAGTTTGAATAGCATCAGTAACAGGTGTTGGCAAAAGATTTGTTGCTGTTGGAGCTTCTAAGAAAATTACTCCAGGCACAACTAAGTGTTGATCAGCATTATCAGCACTTGTGCCTTGATTACCAAGAGACACAGAAGGGGAATTAGCCTTGTCAGATACTGTTTCCTGAGATGGAGTGGATGGAGAAGAAGTAACTGGAGCACATTCTTTTTCTTGTGAGATCAGAGATTCCTGATCCCCTTCCTTAGCTGTTTCCTCCTCATCATCTGAAACTGGCCTTTGTGCCCTCTGTTTCTTGTATTTCTTGTTTGATTTGGATTCTTTTGGAGTTTCAGGAACAGTCATTCGTCTAAGCCTTTTGAGAAGCTTAGAATCCCTAATATCAGAATCCTTCTGAGAAGTTGCTTTCTCAGCTTCATTTACCACAGGTTCTGAAGAAAGAATCTGTTCCTCAGAATCTGATTCATCTCTCAAAGTAATCCTCCTCTTCTTCTGAGGTGTTTGAGAAACAGTCTTTGTTTTCTTTGACTTAGAAGATGTAGGCTTCACATAGGACTTGAGATATGTTCTGAGAGATGGTTGAGAGGTTTGAGGTGGCTGAGTAGAGGTGGTAGGTGCTGATGAACCAGGTTCTGATGTTTGAACATCAGGATAAAGTGCAGTGTACTTCACAGGATCATAGGTGATTAAGGCTTGTTTGACAGATAAAGGTATTAAGAGGGGTCTTAACACAGCCTTTTTATTATCAGAAGATAATAAATCAGTAAAAGCTCTCTTAGCTATTCTGAAAGATGGAATTAGATCACCAAAATTTTGGGGCTGATTACAACAAAAACTATAAATAAGCTGACAAAATCTTGCAAAATATACAGTATTGCGATCTTCTGCCATCCTATCCCCAATAAAACCTAAGACTGCTCGTGCATAATCAAAATCAGTGTGATTTAGAAGTGCATACCCGATTTGTTGGCTGAATATGGGAATTGCATCAAAATTTGAACATTTGTTGGCGAAAGCTTTGGTAATGCAATCAAAGAAGAAACTCCATTCCCTCCTTATGAAAGATCTCTTCAACTGTCCAAGCTTGGTCAATGTTCCTTCATATCCCAGACTAACCATCATGTGTTGAAGAACTGAGTCATCAACAGTAGAATAAACACAGTCCTCAGGTAGCTGTAATGCCTGTCTAACTGTAGACAAAGTCACAACATACTCATCTTCCCCTGATGAAAATATTATACTTGGGGACCCTTGAGCACCACCATTGTCATATACTCCACTCCTCCAAAACTCCAGTACTTGAACTCCAGAAATGGATGTAGGCTCAGTTAGAGCAAACCCAATATCAGAACTAGTGAGAAAGTCCTGAATGAAATGAAGTTCAGAGGGTGCCTCTGTAGTGTTTAGTATCGCAGAGAAGTTATTAGGAACAAACTTTGCTCCATTAAAGAGAATGTCCTTGGGTGCCATTATGTTTGGAAAGAAATCGGTAACCTGTAATGTGTTTGAGAAAATGCCTCTTAAAAGAAAATCGTCAGTAGATGAGAGAGTTGAAAAGTAAAGAGAGAGATAAAATATAAAGTTAAATAAAAGATTTGACAATCTTTGCTCTCTTTTACTTATACACAAAAAGTAACCGTTGAGGACACATGGCAGACATGCATTTAAAAGTAGTGGTAAATACCTTGACACCTGTTATACATAGAGAAGGCAAAAAGTAATGGGCACGGTAAATAAGGAATAATTACCACCCACTTGCAGTTTTTCAAGGAAAAACCGTTCCACTTACCTAGATTTCATTAATCAAGGTGAATCAGTTTAATTTAAAATTGAAATCGTTCCCACTAATTCAAATATTTTACTCTGCAATATCAATATTCTGAGGAAAAAAAAACTGTGTGTGAGAATGAGTAATATCAATCAGTTAAGTAAGTACTGATAAAACATTATCAGAACTTAAAGTCAGACACAATTTAGACGATCATCAGAATATTTATCAGGATTTATCAATGCGTATCAAAATTTCTCAGAGACAAGATCATAAGACAAAAACAAATTCCATTAATATATCAAAATAATACATTGATGAAATTGAAATTACATCAAAACGTTTACAATCTTGTCCTAAGCTTCTAAATCTAACATCAACAGCCTTAGTCCTAGCTAAGAAGCCTGACAAAGCTGAGGATGAAGAAGAACAGGAAGAAGACGAGATTAAGTCATCTTCCTCTTCCTATCTTCGACAAACAAGATAGCGAGTCGAATGATTCGCTCTTGCTGACGGATAGCTTCCCGCCTTTCCTCCTCCAATCGATCAAGATGAAGCTGGTAGTCCATCTCGAAGAACAGAAGTCGGTTCAGCACCGCCTGTGGGACAGAGCCCCATATCTCTTCAGGAATGGCAGTTACATGCCACTCCTGCTGCCAGTCGGCGCAGCTTAGCTCCATATGAAAATTTTGGTAATTCAAAAACATGTTGAATCGGACCATGATGTTTTTGAAAAAGAATATGAAGTTAAGATTGTGAGAAAAATGGATGGAAAGGGTAATGTGAAGCGGCTGTTTATATAGGCAAGAGAATGCCAGGAGACGCGAAGATATTTAATGCTGACAGATAGAGTTAAGTCTACCTCGTCTCCCTAGACTTGAAAAAGAATAACAGTCATTGGAAAAGGAATGTGCACATGTAACAAGAGTGAACTGTTCAAGGACGAGTGCCATTAGTCCTAACCATAGACTATTAATCTTCCACTTCAACATATCCTAAAGTAATCTGAGACTGGTACCAAATTTTACTCACAGATAAGTCAAGTAAAGGGTTAGACTGAAAAATCAGAACTTAGACCTATACCAGAACTTAACAGTCATCAGAACATAATGTCTTAACTCGAACAAGGAATATCTATCTTAGTAAGTTTTCATACAAGTTCTGAGTTATAGTCTTCAGAACTTAATCATCAGAACATATAACTAGAACGTGTCCTCAGAATTTGTGCAAGGTGATACAGTGACTGTTTGTCTAAAAGAACATAGACCACCACAAAAATTTCATCATTCATATGGAGTGATTTGTGTGTGCATTAAGCTAAATAACTAATAAAGAGTAAAGTCTGATTTACTTCAGTACATCTTAGAAATAAGTCATAATTAAAATTTTGCTAAAGAGCTGTCATTATCCTGAAACCTACTGATAAATGAGTTCATGCATGAGTCCACCTCAACTGTTTTTGTGCTAATTTTATGCATCTTTTTAAATTCTATTTTACAGTGGCTTCTCAGTGTAAGTGAGTTACGACTACTTATCAGAATTTATGCTATTTTCAGAGTATTTCTCCAGTAATCATAGAGTGTGAAAAGTCACCAAGAAAATATTTTGCTTTTCTAATGCATATTTACTTAATACCAGCTATGCACTTGGGTCGTCCCATTCACATTTTTACTCTAGATCTCAAAGGAGTACCTGATATTATTCTTTGATCCTTTTTCTTCTTCTTTTGATAAGTGAGGTTTATCAGCACTTAGTACATTCAGCAGTTTTACTAGAATCAGAAGTTAAACAGATGAGTAGCATTATTCTAATTTGGGACTTAGTAATAAGATGAATAAAGTAAACTAAACTAAACTCAAGTATCAGAATTTGCTTTTGTCATTAGATTTCCACAGAAATAATTACTTCTTTCATGGGATCATTTATTTATTAAAGACTAGTAGGTCAGTATCTAGCACAATTATCCTCATAGGATTGAATGATTACTTAAACAGATATATCACTTATTAGAGTTAAAAGATATATATCAGACAACAGTCAGTACTTAAAAACATTTATCAATTAAGCACAGAATACACAAAGAGATTAATTCTGTAAATACTGATCATAAAGTCTGATAACATAGAACAAGTTTAAGCAGATTTAGAGAAAGAACCTGAAATCATTCCAAGTTCATTTACCAATCTTGTAAAGGTAGCTTCACACAGTGGTTTTGTGAAGATATCTGCTACTTGTTGATGTGTGGGAACAAAATGCAATTCCACTGTACCTTCATCCACATGTTCCCTGATGAAATGGTACCTGATACTGATGTGCTTTGTCATAGAGTGTTGAACTGGATTACCTGTCATAGCAATAGCACTTTGATTATCACAGTAAATAGGGATTTTGAAATATGTTAACCCATAATCCAGTAACTGATTCTTCATCCAAAGAATCTGTGCACAGCAGCTTCCTGCAGCAATATACTCTGCTTCTGCAGTTGATGTGGAAATTGACTTTTGTTTCTTGCTATACCAAGAAACCAATCTGCCTCCAAGAAATTGGCAGCTTCCACTTGTGCTTTTCCTGTCAATTTTGCAACCTGCAAAATCTGCATCTGAGTAACCTATTAATTTAAAATCTGATTCTCTAGGATACCATAATCCTAGATCAGCTGTTCCTTTAAGATACTTAAAGATTCTTTTTACAGCTGTTAAGTGAGGTTCTCTTGGATCTGCTTGAAATCTTGCACAAAGACAGGTAGCAAACATGATATCTGGTCTACTAGCAGTTAGATAGAGAAGTGAGCCAATCATACCTCTGTAATCAGTAATATCTACTGAATTACCAGTATCCTTATCCAGTTTTGTTGCAGTGGCCATGGGAGTGGATGCACTTGAACAGTCTTGCATTCCAAATTTCTTCAGCAAGTTTCTGGTGTACTTAGATTGACAAATAAAAGTGCCTTCTTCACTCTGCTTGACTTGAAGGCCCAGAAAATAACTAAGTTCTCCCATCATACTCATCTGATATCTTGACTGCATTAGTTTGGCAAACTTGTTGCAAAGTTTGTCATTTGGAGACCCAAAAATGATATCATCAACATAAATCTGGACCAAAAGTAAGTCCTTGCCATGGTTGAGATAGAACAGTGTTTTGTCAATAGTTCCTCTGTTGAATCCACTTTCCAGAAGAAACTGAGCTAAAGTCTCATACCGTGCTCTAGGAGCTTGCTTAAGTCCATAAAGTGCTTTATCAAGCCTGTAGACATAATCTGAATGTTTGAAATCTACAAAGCCTGGAGGTTGTTCAACATATACTTCCTCCTCCAATTCTCCATTGAGAAAAGCACTTTTCACATCCATTTGAAAGACAGTAAACTTTTTGTGAGCAGCATAAGCCATGAATATCCTTATGGCTTCTAACCTAGCAACTGGTGCAAATGTTTCATCATAGTCAATTCCTTCCTGTTGAGAATATCCTTTTGCAACCAGCCTTGCCTTGTTCCTTGTAATTATGCCATCACTATCAGTTTTATTTCTGAATACCCATTTTGTACCAACAACAGATCTATTCTTAGGTCTTGTCACTAAGGTCCAGACTTTGTTTCTTTCAAATTCATTCAACTCTTCCTGCATTGCTTGCACCCAATCAGCATCTTGAAGAGCTTCTTCCACTTTCTTTGGCTCAGACTGAGAGAGAAAAGAATTTTAAAGACATTCATTAGAAGTACCTGTTCTAGTTCTGACACCTGCATCAGGATTTCCAATTATCAAATCAGGTGTATGTGATTTTGTCCACTTCCTTGCAGATGGAAGGTTTTCTCTAGAACTGGATGCTCCCCCATGATTCATGCTGTCTTCGTTTTCATTTTCTGATGCTCCCCCTGAAACTATGCTCTCTGAGTTGGATCCTTCAGCATTTAGATTTTCAGCACTGTCAGTACTTGGCTTATCAGAACTTGACGAATCAGAACTTGAAGAGCCAGTTGTGTGTTCTGATGCTTCTTGAGATGTGATAATATCTTGAGTATGCTCCCCCTGCATTGGTGCATCTTCCTTTGACGTAGTCACCATAGTTTCAATAACATCAGAGTTTAATCCATCAGAGTTTACAGTATCAGGACTTAGACTGTCAGGACTTAAGGTATCAGAATATGAATCTTCATTTTCAAATCTCAGCTGATCATGATCAATGCAATCTTCAAGTCCAGTGATCTTCTTGTCATCAAAAGAGACATTGATAGATTCCATGACCACTTTTGTTCTCAAATTATAGACTCTGAAGGCTTTTGTGGAAAGTGGATATCCAACAAAGATTCCCTCATCAGCTTTTAGATCAAACTTGGATAGCTGTTCAGGATGAGTCTTGAGAACAAAACACTTACATCCAAATACATGAAAGTATTTCAGATTTGGCTTCTTGTTCTTCACCATCTCATATGGTGTTTTTCCCTGCTTGTTAATGAGTGTTGCATTTTGAGTAAAACAAGCAGTCTGCACAGCTTCAGCCCAGAAATAGGTTGGAAGCTTTGCTTCTTCAAGCATTGTTCGTGCAGCTTCAATGAGAGTTCTATTCTTCCTTTCAACAACTCCATTTTGCTGTGGAGTTCCAGGAGCAGAAAATTCCTGCTTTATTCCATAATTTTTACAGAACTCTTCCATTATCAGATTCTTGAATTCAGTGCCATTATCACTCCTCAAAATTTTCACAGAATCTTTGATCAATTTATCCAGATGTTTGACATGATCAATCAGGATAGATGCAGTTTCACTTTTTGTGTGCAAGAAATACACCCATGTGTATCTGGTGAACTCATCTACTATGACCAACGCATATTTCTTCTTTGCAATAGACATGACATTCACTGGACCAAATAGATCAACATGAAGTAGATAATAAGGCTCAAGAATTGATGATTCAGTCTTGCTCTTGAAAGAAGATTTTCTTTGTTTGGCCTTCTGACATGAGTCACAAAGACCATCAGGAGCAAACACTGATTTTGGCAGTCCTCTCACAAGATCTTTCTTGATCAGTTCATTTATCTTGTTGAAGTTTAAATGAGAGAGTTTCTTGTGCCAATTCCAGCTTTCTTCAATTGAGGCTCTACTCATCAAACAGATTGCAGAACCATCAGAACTTGTTGAAAGCTTAGCTTCATAAATGTTACCACGCCTGAATCCCTTCAGAACAACTTTTCCTTTAGATTTACTAACTATTTCACAATGTTCTGCAAAGAAATCAACATGATAACCTCTGTCACAGATTTGACTTATACTCAGTAAGTTGTGTTTAAGTCCTGAGACCAGAGCTACATCTTTAATGATGACATTCCCAAGATTGATATTGCCATATCCCAAGGTTTTTCCAATGTTGCCATCTCCATAAGAAACACTTGGGCCAGCTTTCTCCACAAAGTCTGATAGCAGGGCCTTATTTCCAGTCATATGTCCTGAACATCCACTGTCCAGAACTAAAATATTTTTCCTGTTGCCCTGCAATCAAAAAGACCACTAATTATTAGTTTTAAGGACCCAGACTTGCTTGGATCCTTTGGCCTTTTTAGGTTTGTTAACATTTGCAGCGGATTTAGCATCAGATTTTATGTTAACAGTTTTCTTATCAGAACTTATACTACCAGACTTTGAATCAGAACTTACACTAGAAGGAACAACAGAAACTTTCTTTAAAGAAGGTTTTATTTGATAATAATCATAGTACAAACTATGATATTCCTTACAAGTATAAATGGAATGCCATAAACTACTACAATGAAAACAAGGATTTTGTGGTTTGTATCTAACAGACTGACTCTTAACTCCTGATTTTGAAGATAAGGAGTGAATATTCTTATTCTTCCTGCAAAAAGAAGCCAGATGGTTAGAACTTCCACAGTTATGACATGCTTTCCTAGGAGCATCAGGAACAGATTTATAGTTATTGCTTTTATTCACACCTTCCTTTCCATTCCTGTTTTTCCTAGGTGATTTTACCTTGTTTGCATTCTTAACATCTTTCAGCTTATGCTTAAGCTGCTTCTTTGTCATTAAGCCTATGTTAACTTCAGCTGTCTTTTTCTGTTTTAGTTTGTCAGAAGCTAATTCCTTTTTAACTTCTGATTTCTCATTTTCAGATTTTTCAGTTACAAACTTAACAGGTTTTAACTTCGGCTTTTGCTTATCAACAGGCTTAATTTCTACAGTTCCTTTTTCATTTTTATTTTCTCCATAACCTAAGCCCTCTTTCCAGTTTCCACTGCTCAGCAAATTTTGAGTTGTTTTGCCAGAGTTAGTCCAAGTCCTAATAATCTCTCTCTCCTTTTCTAACTCAGTTTTTAGAGATTCATTCATTTTTAGCACTTCATCCCTAACATAAAAAGCATCATCTCTATCCTTCTGAGTTTGATGGAACATGACTAACTCTTTTTCTAAGAAATCATTTCTTTTCCTAAAAGCAAGATTTTCAGAAGTTAATCTTTCACATGTTAAAGTTTGATCTCTATAACTAACAAACATGGTTTTAAGATATCTTCTCAACTCATTAATATCATCAGAATGAAAAGCATAAGTAGTCTGAGGTACCTTTGTTTCAGCAGCTTCAGAACTGCTCTCAGAACTTGATTTATCAGCATTTGCCATCAATGCATAGTTCTCCTCACTTTCAGAGTCTGAGGTGTCTGTCCAGCTTTTCTGCTTTGTGACAAGAGCTTTGCCTTTGTCACTCTTGGTCTTCTTGCAATCAGGAGATATGTGGCCTTTCTCACCACAATTATAACATTTAACATTGGTGTAATCTCCTCTGTCAGACTTTCCTCCTCTTCCTTCAGATCTTCTGAAATTCTTCTTATCAGAACTTATGCCTTTCCTGGAAAACTTCTTTCCCTTCCTGAACTTCCTGTATGCAATCTTTGTGATTCCTTTCACCATAAGGGCACACAGCTTCATCATCTCCTCATCAGCATCAGTCTCAGGCAAGCTTTCAGAATCTGAGTCATCATCACTCTCAGAACTTGATGACTCAGTATCAGACTTTATGAAAAGAGCTTTACCCTTGTCTTTCTTTGAGGAAGGTGCTTTGGGGGATTCCTCTTCAGCCTTGAGAGCAACTGTCCTTGACTTTCCTCCTTTCCTCTTGCTTCTTTGTTCCATCTCAAGTTCATGAGTCTTGAGCATTCCATAGATTTCATCAAGAGTTGTTTCATCAAGATTGTAGTTGTCTCTTATTGTTGTTGCCTTCAAATCCCAGCATTCAGGAAGAGCTAACAGGAATTTTAGGTTGGTATCTTCAAGATCATACTCTTTATCAACCAATGACAAATCATTCAAAAGTTTGACAAATCTATCATATAAATCATTCAATGACTCATTAGATTTTGAGTCAAAATGTTCATACTCTTGAGTGAGTATTGTCTTCCTGTTCTTCTTAACTGTTTCAGTTCCTTGACACCTTGTCTCCAGTGCATCCCATATCTCCTTGGCAGTCTTGCAGTTGATTACCATGTTTGACATTACATTATCAATGGCACTATGCAGTAAGTGTCGTACCTTGGCATCCTTAGCAATAGATGCTATATCTTCAGCAGTGTAATCACTCTTTTCCTTTGGTACAGTCATTGCTGCTTCACCTGCAACTACAACAGCGAGCTTGGTAGGTTTGTGAGGCCCTTCCTTGATTCTATCAAGATATTCTGGATCTGTTGCTTCCAGAAACATGGTCATCCTTACCTTCCATATGGGATATTCAGATGGTCTCAATATGGGAACTCTAATAGTCTCATATCGACTCTGAATTGATGTCTTTGATGATTCCTCAGTTTTGGTAGGCTTAGTTGGAGTTTCTGTGTCAGACATGATTGTGTTTGGATCTTTAACTGTATGTGTGTTTACAGAAAGCTCTGATACCACTTGTTAGGTCACACTATCACTGTAGAGGGGGTGAATACAGTGTTTATTACAATCAAATCGAACTTCAAGAACTTAAGTAACAGAAAACAAACTTTATTGAAACAATAAACTCTGTTACAATCTGGAACTGTTATCTCTCAGTGATAAACAAAATATCACGAGAGCTGCTAGGGTTAAGTAAATAATATTCTCGATTATGATAACACTTATAGTGTAAACCCTATGTCTGTATTTATATATTACACAGTTACAAGATAATAGCTAATTGATATGGAATATAATTCTGCTTCCTAATATATATCAACCAGATATCTTTTCTTCCAAGTATTCCATTCTTTATGGAATTCCTTCTTCATGCATATCTCTTCTTATGTTTATCTTGATCTTCTTAACTTTAATCAGCTGCTGTCCTTATCTGATCGTCCTTCAGCACTTAAGTTCTGATATCTATCTCCTGATGTTTATCTCCTGATAACATAAGTACTGATATCCCTTAAGTCCTGACGTCCAGTATAAGTACTGATCAGTTAAGTACTGATTTGTCCTGTTCAAATAAGATCTGAAATCTAAACATAAAACATATTAGCCATGACATTATCAAATATATCTAACATACTTGCTAGAGGAGTTTGTACTACGGGGTAGTATAGTACTTAGAGAGCAGGTTCTTAAACAGGGTTTCAGCAAGCCATTATCAGCAGCTGGGATAAAGGGAGATATATTATTGTATCTTGTAGTTGTAACCTTCATTGATCAATAATATATTCTCTTACCAAGTTGGTCAGGGACCAGGACGTAGACCTAGGGGCTTAGGGGTCGAACCTGGCTAAAATTCTTGTGTGTTCTATTTACTTTCCTGCACATTATTTTCTGCATTGCATTTAGTCATATCAGCTTACTATCATTGTCAAATTATAGTTCTGTTGGTAAAATCTCAGTAAGCTATTTTCGGGTAAAATTTAAAAGTAATCCTAGTTAGCCATAATCACCTATTCACCCCCCCTCTAGGTGTAATTTCAGTTGGTATCAGAGCTTTGGTATACTAATCTTTCTGTAACAGGAATAGTATTCGATCGAAATGGCTGACAAATATCCCGAAGGAACCTCAGATTACCGAGCACCTCTCTTGCTTGGTACAGAAAACTATAACTGGTGGAAAGGTCGCATGGAAGTGTATCTATCCAGGGAGCCACTAGCTTTGAGAGTTGTTCAGAAGGGTCCATTTGAGTTCAAGGATAAAGAAGGCAAAGTGAAAGACGTTGATGATCTCACAGAGGCTGAACTAATCAAATACAGCTTCAATGGAAAGGCTAGGAATTCTCTCATGAATGGGTTATGTCCTAGTGAATGTGATAAAGTCTCTTCATGCAAATCAGCTAAAGAGATATGGGATACTCTGGAATTGTATCACGAAGGATCCAAGAGTTTAAGAAAGGTGAAATTGAGTAAACTAATGAATGAGTTTGGAAATTTCAAGCTTCAAGATGGAGAAACTATTCGAGAAAGTCAAGCTAGATTCCAGATAAATCTGAATGCTTTAAAGCAGCTTGGCAAACATATCCCACAAGAGGAAATCAACATGAAGATACTTAGTGTTGTGCCATTTATCTATGAACCAAAGGTAACAGCTCTAGAATCCTATCCAACTATAGATACTATGGATCAATTGGCTGTTTTTGCAGAATTGAAACAATTTGAAAGCAAAATCAAGGAAAGCCAATCAAGTTCTATGCAAGCTCCAGTTGCTCAAATGAAGCAATTAGCTCTTCACACTAATGATAGCTTACTGGAATCTGAAGATGAGTCAGACGAAAACTAGCTTTAATATCCAGGAAGATCAGAAAGATGATCGAGAAGAAGAACAAGCTGAAAAGAGATAAAGGCAGATTTTCCAACAACAAAAAGCCCAACAAGGATTCTAAAGATCAGACATGCTTTGAATGTGGAAAGCCAAGCCATTATAAGCGGGACTGCTACAAATTGAAGTCAAAACAGCAAACTGTCTTCAAGGATAAGAAGAAAGCTAAAGCTCTAATGACTTGGAGTGATGATTACTCGGTTTCCAGTGATGATTCAAGTGGAGACATGGTCAATCTTGCCCTAGTTGGACTTGATGATGATTCTGTTCGAGGAAATTCAGAAAGTGGATACCTAGAAAGTGATTCAGAAGAAGATCAGAGTGAGGTAAACTCTTGTAAATATAATTTATCTTCTGAAAATATTGTTTTGGAACCACTAACCATGCAGGAATGTAAGAATGTATCTATGGGTGAATATTATTCTCTTAAAGCTGAAAATAGCAAGCTAAAAGAGAAGAATAATCATCTCAAGACTATGGTTCAAGATTTGATGAGCAAAGTAGATACTTGGATTGACAAGAAGGTACCTACACAAGCTGACAAAGAGGCTGGAATCAAGGATCTTCAAGCTAAAGTTAGTCATGTGGAAAACTTCAACAAAATTCTCCTCAAAAGAAACAAGACTCAATTAATGGAGATCACAAAGTTAAAGAAGGAGATTGAAGCAAGGGATGAATGTTTGGAGCTGTTCAAACTCAGAGAATCAATAGATGCAACACCTTCAAATCAAGCAGAAGAACCATCTCAGCAAGCTGAAATCATAAGTCAACAAGCTGAAAAGATTGATCTGCTCACAAAGGAAGTGGAGGATCTGAAAAAGGGCATGGGATCGTTTGTTCAAGGAGAAGAAAGTCTCAAATCTATGATGAACAACACAAATATTCCATTGGTCAGAGAAGGAATTGGAATGAATGCAAACAAGAAGGACAAAGCTCTAAGATATGAAGGAAAACATGGCATATCCTATGATTATGCTATGCCTTGGAAGATATGCAACAGATGTGGAAAGAAAGGGCATCTTGAAAAGCATTGCAAAGTTCAGAATGGACAAAAATCATACCATGGAGGAAACAAACAGAAAACAGCTTACTATGATCAGAATGGCAGAACAAAGACAGCTTACCATCATCAGGCTGACAGAGTTAAATCACCTAGATTTATCCAAAAATGGATAAAGAAATCTGATTTACATGTTTTATATATTTTATCTGCTAACCATGTCGGACCCAACAAACTTTGGGTACCAAAATGTTGAGTTGTTTTATTTGTTTTGTAGATGTGTCTTGCCGCTCGAGTCAAATCAACTCAATGGATTTTAGATAGCGGGTGTACTAGAGATATGAGTGGAGACAAAGCACAATTCTTGAGTCTTCAGATGAAAAAGGGTGGAAGAGTGACTATTGGTGATAGCAAAACTTTTCAAATTCTTGGAAAAGGTAAAATAGGTAATAAACACATTTCAATTGATAAAGTTCAATATGTTAAAGGCCTTAAATATAATCTGCTTAGCATAAGTCAGTTATATGATGATGGTCATACTGTTAACTTTGGTATTGATAAGTGTATTATTACTATTGGTACTAACAAAGTCCCCCTAGTTGCTAGAAGGGAAGGAAATATATATATTTTGGACTTTGAGTTGCAGAAAACAGCTTGCTGTCTTGCTGCAATAGACACTGATCCTTATGTTTGGCATAGAAGATTGGGTCATGCTCATATGGACTTACTTAACAAGCTTTCAAAGAAGAAGCTAGTCAGAGGTTTACCCAAAATCAAGTATGTCAAGACTGAGGTGTGTTCGGCATGCCAATTAGGCAAGCAAATTAGAAGTACTCACAAAGCAAAGAAAATGGTATCTACTTCTAAACCCTTAGAACTTTTATATTTAGACTTATTTGGTCCAGAAGCTTATAAAAGTATAGGAGGTAAGTAATATGGTTTTGTAATTGTTGATGATTATTCTCGTTTTACATGGGTATTGTTTCTTAGAACTAAATATGCTGCTTTTAATGAGTTTGAGAAACTAATTAAATTACTTGAGAATAAGCTCAATACAAAGCTTGTAGGAATAAGGAGTGATCGAGGTGGTGAATTCCAAAAAGACTTTGTTACTTATTGTGAAGAAAGAGGAATATCACATGAATTCTCGGCTCCAAGGACTCCATAACAAAATGGTGTGGTGGAACGCAAGAATAGGTCACTGCAAGAGACAACAAGGACTTTGTTGCAAGAAAGCAAGTTACCTAGAAGTTTTTGGGCAGAAGCAGTCAACACAGCATGTTATGTTCTGAATAGAGTATTAATAAGACCTATTTTGGACAAGACTCCATATGAATTGCTCAAGAAAAAGAGGCCCAACATCAGTTACTTCAGAATCTTTGGCTCAAAGTGTTTTGTGCTCAAGACAATTGGTAATGATGGTAAATTTGATGCTAAATCTTATGAAGCTATTTTTCTTGGTTATTCTATGAATAGTAAAATCTATAGAGTTTATAATTTGTCTAAGCATATTGTTGATGAATCTATAGATGTTACTTTTCAAGAACCTAACAATGATCTTCCAAGAGACGAGGAAGATGATGCAGGTGAAGCTGGACAACAGCAAGCTGAAACAGAGAAGGCTACTCCAAAACAGCAAGCTGAAACAGAGACTGATTCTGGAAAACAGCAAGCTGAAATTGAAACCGCCTCAGGAAATCAGCAAGCAGAACTTTCTACTCCAGTTGATGATGCAATTGTAAAGATGGCAAAGATGACTCTTGATGGTCCTAGAGTAAATAGAGCAAAGGATAAAATGCCAATCTATGATGGTGAAGACTTAGCTCCTCCATCTAAGATAAGAAAGACTTCACATGAAGATATTGCAAAGCATTCATTGCCAAAAGCTACACGGACAGTGAATAATCACCCTCCAGAACAGGTTATTGGTGATATTTCTGATGGTCTCAAGACAAGAAAAGGCACTGCAAACTTTTGTGCTTATGCTGCGTTTTTAGCTCAAGAGGAACCCAAAAATGTCAAATAAGCACTTGATGATGAAAATTGGATCACGGCTATGCAAGAAGAACTCAATCAATTCGAACGATGTGATGTTTGGGAACTGGTCAAGCCACCAAAGGATGCTTCAATCATTGGTACAAAATGGATTTTCAAGAATAAAGTGGATGAATTTGGTACTGTTACTCGAAATAAAGCAAGGCTCGTAGCACAAGGGTACAACCAACAAGAAGGCATTGACTTTGATCAAACTTATGCTCCAGTAGCTAGATTGGAATCAATTAGGATGCTTCTTGCTTATGCATGCTACAAGAAGATCAAGCTACATCAAATGGACGTCAAAAGTGCTTTTCTTAATGGATTTCTGGAAGAGGAAGTTTATGTCAAGCAACCCCCTGGTTTTGAACATGGACAACATCCGGACTATGTCTACAAGCTTAAGAAGGCATTATATGACTTAAAGCAAGCACCAAGGGCTTGGTACAAGAGGCTTAGTAAGTTTTTGATCAAAAATGGCTTCATTCGAGGTAAAATTGATCCTACTTTATTTACTAAGCAAAATGGTAATGATATTTTGATTGTCCAGTTATATGTAGATGATATAATCTTTGGATCCACTAATGATTCTATGTGTGAGTAGTTTTCTAAGTGTATGAGCAGTGAATTTGACATGAGCATGATGGGTGAGTTCAATTATTTCTTGGGGCTCCAAATTAAACAATCTAAAGATGGAATTTATGTGCATCAATCAAAATATGTCAATAATTTGTTGACCAGATTTGGTTTTGACAATGTCAAGCCGAAATCTACTCCAATGAATCAAAATAGCAAGCTGACATCGGATGAAAAAGGTAAAGATGTTGATATCAAGAAGTATAGAGGTATGATTGGTAGTCTTTTATATCTTACTGCTTCTCGGCCAGATATTATGTATAGTGTTTGTGTATGTGCTCGTTTTCAAGCTAAACCTAAGGAATCACACTTAAATGCAGTTAAAAGAATATTTCGATATTTAAGTGGGACTATTAATCTTGGGTTATTTTATCCTATTATAAGCACATTTGATCTTGTGAGGTATAGTGATGCTGACTATGTAGGTTGTCAGACTGATAGAAAGAGCACAAGTGGTGTTTGTACATATTTAGGACAAAGTCTCGTATCTTGGCAAAGTAAGAAACAAACTTCAGTTGCATTATCCACAACAGAAGGTGAGTATTTGGCAGCTGGTAGCTGTTGCTCTCAAATTTTGTGGATGATTCAGACTCTACGCGATTTTGGAATCAAGTATGGCAAAGTTCCAATCTATTGTGACAACACTAGCACCATCAACATATCAAAGAATCCGGTTAATAACTCAAGAACAAAGCATATTGATGTTCGTCATCATTTCTTGAGAGATAATGCTGCCAAAGGTAAGATTGAATTAGTTTTTGTACCTACTGAATATCAATTGGCAGATATCTTTACAAAACCCCTTGGCGAAGCAAGATTTTCTATCATTCGAAGGGAACTTGGCATGTGCAGTGTATAATCGCAAGCTATCATTGAAAATTTGGTAATGTTGGCTTACTATCATTTTTAATGTTAGCTTACTATGATGGGTTATTAAAATGGCAATTTTGTGTTTAATGTAATTTTTTAATTATGATATGTCATTATCTGTTTATTGTCGTTACTTGTTTGTCTGTTTTGATGCTTTATCTTATAATTCTGATCAGCCCTCAACCTGAATCTTTTTGATGCTTTAAGGGGGAGTAATTTAGGAGACTTATGTTTATGTTTATGCCTGATTATTAAGACTATCTGTTGGCTTATGTTTAATCTGTGGTTTGCTACTTGGTTTATGATGCTACTTGGTTTATGTTGGCTGTTATTTAAGACTTAATTGACTTTTAGTTTTTAAGAATTGATGTAATGATATAATGCTGCTATGTTGGTTATTTTGGATATGCATGTGTGTCATTTATATTTTAATTGCAGTAACAGGTTATACAATTTTGAGATTTGCATATATTTAGGGGGAGTTTTTATAATTCTCCTAAATGTGTGTAATCATCAAAAAGGGGGAGATTGTAAATCCTTAGTTTTGATGATCACAACACAGCAAGCCATCATGTTGTTATTTGAGAATGTTTGCAGGATATAACAGCTTAATGTCATTGTTGTTTAAGTATCATGACAGCAAGCTATCATAAGACAGTAATCTATTTCAGCAAGCTATGATCAACTATGTCAGAATAACAGCAAGCCAAGATGCACAGTCCAGATTCAACAAGGAAGTCGAATTTCATGGAGATTTTATAGGATCTTCATATATATCAGTTGTAAGGACTTCTCTAATAAATATACGTGCATTATATATATAGAGCTTTTATAAAATGTTTTAATCATTCAAATTGATTTCCTAAAGAATAGGAGTTTGTTTCTCTTTCAAACTCTTTCTTCTATCTTCTGATTAAAACGTTTTATTCTCTACAAAATAGAAGAGATATTTTCTGTACGTTGGACATCTTTCTTTCTCTTCTATCTAACGTACACATGAACGTTGGAAACCATTCCAACGATCTTAAACGGTAGAATTGGATTCTAGCCGTTGTAAGTTGTTGAGAATGTTTCAAACGTTAATGTGTGGTTATATATGTGGTTTCTTGCAGTTTTATGACTGAGAAAGAATTTGCAAGCAAGAACACATACAACTCCTGATCTTTATTGATTTCAAAATACTCTCGAGCTCTAAATATATACACGTGTTTCATCTTAGAGAGAGTTTATAGTTTGAGTTGTAAACTTTATCATTGATTTGTATTGTTCAAATTGTATTGATTAGTTGCTGGATAAGTTGGCTAGGGAAACAAGGGTTTAGTGGTACTTGCTAGAGGAGTTTGTACTACGGGGTAGTATAGTACTTAGAGAGCAGGTTCTTAAACAGGGTTTCAGCAAGTCATTATCAGCAGCCGGGATAAAGGGAGATATATTGTTGTATCTTGTAGTTGTAACCTTCATTGATCAATAATATATTCTCTTACCAAGTTGGTAAGGGACCAGGACGTAGACCATAGGGGCTTAGGGGTCGAACCTGGCTAAAATTCTTGTGTGTTCTATTTACTTTCCTGCACATTATTTTCTGCATTGCATTTAGTCATATCAGCTTACTATCATTGTCAAATTATAGTTCTGTTGGTAAAATCTCAGTAAGCTATTTTCGGGTAAAATTTAAAAGTAATCCTAGTTAGCCATAATCACCTATTCACCCCCCTCTAGGTGTAATTTCAAGGCTTCTATATTAAATATATAAATAATAATAGTTTCAATTAGTTTCTCAACTAATTTTCAATTAATTATCTCAAGAAAAATGCTATGTTTCCAAAAATGTTCATGAAACGATTTCCTAATAATGAGTTGTTGTCGTCTGATTACTCATAAATAAGATGGATCATGATATATTAACACGAATTTTACAAATAAAAGATGTCTTTTTGGAAATTATTTTCGATACGCGGCATTGGTGGCATTGGTGTTCAAATATCATAAAGAATCTAAGCCTAAATAGGGGTGAAAGGGGGGGATGACCATGAATCGAAAACATGGTATGGTAACCTAGTTTGAGGGAGGGATTTGATTTGAGTTTTAAGATGGTATCGTAGCCTCGTTTTCGGGAGGGATTTGAATCTGATTGCTAGTCCTTCCAAACACATGTAGAAAAAGGAGGGGTTGCTAAAAGTCGGCCAACTTTAATCGATTGGATACCTAACTATGTATTCACTTTATATTTTCTCTGTTTCATTTTATATGTCTCTTAACTTTTCTCCATACATCTCAAGATGCATTGACCGCATAATAAAAATTATTAATTTTTTTTTGTAAATAAAAGTTTAAGTTATATATTTTTATTTAGGAAAAGAAAATTTTAAAAATTATTATTTTAACTATGCGGTCAAAACACCTAAAAAAGAGTGCAGAAAAATCAACCAACTATTAAAATGTAGGAGTATGAGGTATCCAATTGTCAATGGATGAGGTCGAAGAAGCAACATTGTCAGCTTGAAAAGTCAGCCGATCAACCAAATATAAATAATAAATGTACTGAAATACTGATTCCATGAACAGGGAGACGGTCTAATTTGGTGTCAACAATGTTCTCTATTTTCGACTTCATGTGAAAATCAAATTTTCAAATATAAAGAATTCTCTGCATACCTGTGCAAAACAGTGTCCTCGGATTGAATTCGACGCGTGTCCAATAATTAGCCATCTGAAAAACATATATTGTTCCAGGGTCGAGTTTGTTGTGAAGTCGACCGTGAAGGTGTGTAAGGTGTAAGCAACTGCCTATCCCCGGTTGAGCTTACTCATCTCATCTGTTGGTAGTGTTGAGTT
The DNA here is from genome assembly GCF_009905375.1 of Apium graveolens. NCBI lineage: Eukaryota > Viridiplantae > Streptophyta > Magnoliopsida > Apiales > Apiaceae > Apium > Apium graveolens. The sequence goes on from NC_133656.1 coordinate 205,455,545, forward strand.
AAATGGGTCAAAGTTAATTCACATTCACAATATCGGTTGACAAATAAATATTTATTGGATTGGAGTGTTTTTGTTTATGTTATGGTTTGCAGGCTCATTCTTGAGTCTTTTGCCACAGAAGCATTGTTCGCTTTTAAACAACCTTAGAGTGACCAGTTACTTATTATGATATCAAAACTCGGTTCAGAAATGATCTCAGGTTCAAGTCCTCCACCCTGATTTGTGGGAAACATATTGTACATATTTGTTTTAGTATAAGATCCCATTTGGAATTTTTTCTGAAATCTTGAGGTTTTAGAGCGAGTGGTACTTAACAATTATATTAGTATTAGCCAAATTCTTGTTATATCTCATTGTGGTGACAGTTTTGGAGATTATTAACATCTGTTGGCTTGGTCTGAAAATTGGAATTTGCACCCCCATACATCTTTAGGTAACATGATATTTACGGATATAGATATATCATAAGTAATGCTGATGGACAATAGTTATATAGTTCTGTAATTTCCTGTAGTCGTGTCTAGCATGAGAATTTGAAGATTGAATGAGAATCAACATGAAGCATTGGTGAATGCATGCCAGAACTGTTTCCTGAAGTAATTCTCTGTTGAGCTTATTACTTGCGTAATAATATGCAGAATCTACCAGTTCCAAGGCCAAAGATCCATCTATTACCAGAACCAATAATCTGAAGTTGATTGGCACAAACCATATATGACAACCTAGTGTCAAATTTTTGATAGAGGTTTTCAAGAGCTATTAAATGTAAATGACGAGCTATGTCCTGCTAAATGTCAGAATTCTAGAGTGACGATGAATTCCTTAAAATACTGGAGATGGCCAAGTAAACCAAATTATGGTTGTAGATTCTTACTTCACTGCATGCTTTTAGCTGCAAATGTATCAAGAAGGGACTTGCAAAGTTTGTCGCGGAATCTGGTGCTCAAGAAATGGAGCAATATTCTGAAAGCATAACTTAAGTACTAATTGATTTAGTTGATAATGGAACTTCACCAAAAAAACATTGAGATTTTGTTGTTTAATTACTTTTTTAAATATTTAAACAAAAGAGTAGCTTGCCGTGTTCATCATTGGCAAATAAACAGCTCCCAAATTTTTAATTCCTGATGTTAAATATTTCTAATAAGCCTATGCATTTTAGTAATCTGTCTGAAATTGAATTTACATCGTCACTTAGTTCAATCTAGACACGATGGGCGGTGTCAAAGTAATGCCCGAAAGTGAGTCATTGACTTGGTATATAGAAGTTATTCTCTGCACACAGTATGCTTTCATTCTATTAGTGTCTCTTGAATGTGTTGTGGTTCTAACAAGATGATGTATTGATTTCTACAGGTAATTGACGAGTATGATGACGATACAAGTTTTCTGAATAGCTTTAAATCAAGGTGAACACTTCAAAACTTGAGCAAACAGTTTATTCCACTCCATATTATGAGACTGCACAATGAAAAGAAATTGCAAACACGAATTGTTTTGAACTACTGATTACATGGTCCTGCACTTTTGACATAAGGAAAATCAATAAAATTCAGCCCTCTGTTCTGTGTCATGCTTTACGACCCCAACTAAAAGTCTAAAATGTTCCAACTTCCAACCATTATCATTTTGTTCTCTTCTGTTCCTTATGTAGGGGGTGATAAATAAGTGTTCTCGTTTTGACTGTAGATTTTTTTTCCTCTTGTTAATCACTGAATTGGCTTGACTTCAAATATACCAACAGTCTAACACAGTCTTTTCCGGTCTTTAACTTTTACAAAGATGAAATTCCAATAGGAGGCTTTCTAATCAGAGCTTAAGAAAGGATTAGTGTTGCAGTCATCAATTAATACACTCTAGCTACTACTCAAGACCTATAATTCAGCCTAGATATGTTTGCAAACTTTGCTTCCATTTCACAGACGTACCTAGTACAAGAAATTTTTGGTGCTTATCGTTTTAATAGTAGAATTTAAGATATGAGTAATGAATTGCTAAAAGTTTCTATCACGTGTTGTTCTTTTTGGTGATTCTTCAATAACACCAGATGCTTGTTCTTTACAATCTTCCATTTGTGTTTGTGTAATGCTATTCTTATATTATCTTGTTTATCAGGGCACCAAATGGATCTAAAGATGAGTTTTATTATTATAGTTTTGGAACCACTGCCTCTAAATTCTGAACTTCGAGGTTTATTAAAAGAAACTGAGGCACTGAGCTATATTTGGTTCTGGGAAACTTATTGTTGGTCATATACATAGTTCCAGTTAACTTAACGTTACACATAGACCATGGTCATAGTGTTAATAAACTTATAGTTTCAATAATTGATTTGGTATACGGGATCAACTAAAGAAACCTTTGCATTGGCCAACTAAATCCGACCGAGCTATATTGTCACTTTGTCAGCGGTTGTTGTAAGACGAATAGTAATAGTAGAGTTTATATCATCATAAGCGTTTCTGATATGTACTACGTCTGAAAACCAGAAAGATTTACTTCAATAATAGGATTCTATAATAAAACATTGTCCAATTGTTATAGTAGGATTCTATAATAAAAGGTTTAAAATTGTGAATGTTTGTGAGTGAGCAGGATATCTGGAGAGGCACATGGGTGTATAAAGCTGCATTAGTAAGAAAGTAAGAACATAATAGTGATGGAGGAGAAACTATAGATTTAGAATTCAAACAAAACATGAATTTGCATTTGAGTAAAAACTGACATAAGGATAATGAAGAGATCAATTTAGAAGCACAGAAAACAGATGTACTAAAGCTATGTGTTTGCAGTGTGCTGTGTAGATGAGAATGGGTCCTTTAGATTGTGCTATCCAGCTGCTCAGTTATTAGCAGCCTTTTCCTTTTGGCCAATGACACATACTACATATGGCTCTCTTGCAGCCCTCTGACACAACTCCACTCAAGGTGGACATCTGGTTACGTGGCGAACGTTGTGGATACTTTGTGGGGGTATGATTTCACTATAAGGATATTCTTTTTTGCATAACGATTCTGAAAATAGGTAGTGGATTCGTTGATAATGCACGATTCCTTAGTCCTCCTCCCCACCCCACCCAGCAATGTTGGTCATAGGTTATAATCCCCATTCGTACTTGGAAATTTAATGCATTTGAAACAATGTAGCATACTGAAATTAAAACATTAAAAGTAGTCTGTTCCCTGGTATGGTTGCCATCAGAACTAATGATCAGTTATAGTTTTAGATTTCAAACAGTATAAAATCCCAGCTTCCGAGAGAGAAAAGAATCCTTGATTGATATTAAGAATTTAGATGACAAGGAGAATAGATTTTATTATCCCCAGAGGACTTGGTAGGGGATGGGTTAAAATACCGACTAGAAGATTAATCAACATGATAGGAGGAGGGGGGGGGGGGGGTAAGTAAGCTTGTAGAATGCTTCAAACATTTTTGTCATAAGCACCCATGCTTGCTGCCTAGTGCCTTCAGATGGTAGATTTTTTCCAGAATCTTGCAGGAAGGCCATGCATGGGAACTGGAAATGGTCCATACTGGATCCCTGCTTCAGATCCTACGACTTCCCACCTGCACCCCACAACAGTAACAAACATAATTAACCCCCTCTAATCATTACCATCAGTTTCTTGGGAATTTCTGATTTTTGCGCAGGATGTTAAGCAACAGTCTAATGCCTATTCTGTTATTCTTATGTTGATACTGACAGGGCAAGGCTTGTGGTTAGCAATTAGTAAACTTATATTTAGTGCACTCAAGTTTAACTTTGTATTTATAATTTTATACTAGAGAACCTTAATCACAACTCGTTAATAACTGTATGACTCTTAAATGAGAGCACTTTAATGTTAATTCATGACACGACTTTCTACCCTCATAAATAATAACCTGTTTTAACGAAGTTAACTTTTCTTTCGCAATGGTTGAATACAATTAGAAGATCGATAATTCCATTCAGCACAATTATTTTTTTAATCGCAGGAAACTTTCCGGCTAAAAATGAAAATTAAGTTGGGTCATCTTTGCTTCAGCTATTTGCCTATTTCTCCCTTGCCATATTCTACTTCCGTACAAAGTTAGAAGGGGATTACATGTAAAAGTAAAGCTAAATTCGGCTCAAACCTCAGTTACAAGTGTTTTATGCAGTCTGAAACTTAAAAAATCTTACAGTAAGACTTCAGGCTTTGAGTGTGGCTATGTCGAATATTCCTACTTAATAGACCTGCCCACCTATTCATACTGCATATTATCTATCCTTTTTAAACTGTAAGTAACACTTTTGTGGAGTCTGTATTGATAATATGCAGTAAGTTGACTTGCATACTTGCAAAATGCAAATGTGGACCAACTTTTGATCATCATGAAGGGAATGTCTTTCATTCTGTATCTGTTTTGTAACTTGTAAATAGCAGCAAGTCTGGTGGAGAATGATACCTATATTTAGTGACGAGATGGTGAATCATAACGAGCATCTCCAACTTGGCGAGCTCATTTCCAGGACAGGCATGAACGCCACTGCCGAATGGCATGAATGTATTAGGTTTGGGTGGGTTCTGCATGAGATTAAGATTTTTAGATTAACTAAAAGGAAACTGTTGTTTGATATAATGTTACACATACAACTGCTATTTATATATTTACAATTACATTATAACAATATGTCAGACTATACTTGGAGGTTTACCCATACCTCAAATCTTGAAGGATTAAACTCTTGAGGACTGGTGAAGAATTCTGCACTGTGATGAATATTCCTGAACAAAGGCAGAACCTTCCAGCCTTTCGGGATTAGGTACCCTGTTATAAATTTTAATTTCTCAAACTTTTATTATCTTGATCATAATTTATGCAATGCTGTTTTTTTTTTACTTTAACTATGCTAATAAGAAGGTGGTCCAAAATGTCATTATATTTATTCTTCTCAATTAATATGAATCTTTTTCAACGTGATAGAAAGTAACAATCCTATGAAACAATAGAATGACTCAGCTGCACTTTGTGGCTATCATAATCAGAATGGAAAAGGAGAAATTATTGTGATAATATATTTTTCCAATTATCTTGCCTTTGTACTCCACATCAGCCACAGCTTCTCTAAATGTGAAAGAAATAATGCTTGCAATCCTCAAGGTCTCTGAGATCACCTGCAAATTGAAGCTACATGTTATGAAAAGAACCTTTTTTCTTTAATTACAATATCCTTGTTTTTTAAGTCTTGAACCCCTTCACCTTGTGAGTAACAGGCATGTTTCTTGTTTGAACCCATGTCAACTGAGAATCACTTTCTTTGTTTGACATGTGAATTGCCATCTGCTCAGCCTGCATGTTAATACGTTATTATGACCGTGTCCATATAATGCTTCCTCTGTATTTAAATATACGATAACTGTCAAATTTTAATCTCACCGTGACCATCTCCAGAAGCTTTGGATTATCATAGAGGTACTTGAGGATCCATGTCATGACACTGGCTGTGGTGTCCTGAGCTGCGAAAAGAACTCCTATAATGTTATCAGCAATTTGATCTTCATTTAGGATTTCGCCTTTGTCATCTTTGAAGTTTAAGAGACAGCCTAGAAGGTCCTTGTCATGTGTCCTCTTTTCTTTTCTCTCACAAATGATCTCGTTAAGAATCTTACTTAACCTCTTCCTCGCCTAATGTAAAAAAAAATTAGAGTAGAGCCACTCAGAAAAAGTCATCTATAAATTCAGAGCATATCACACACACTTGATAAAGATCTAGCTTCAAAAATTATAGTCTAGTTAGATTATTACAAGCTTGTAGTTATGCAATGTTTGCTTTACCAGTAGGGCCTTTTTGTACGGAGTTCCTGGTAACTTGGAAGGAAAAGAATTGTATCCTCCATCCACTATGCTGTAATTCTTCTTCAACTCATGCTTGTAATGAGTTTCCAAGTGGCCAAAAATAGCGAGTATTCCCACTTCAAAAGAAGCCTAAAATGGCACAAATTAGGAAAGGAAATATGATATAGGGAAAAAATGAAAATGTTGTAATAAACTTTCCACTCAAATTCCAGTTTAAACAAAAAACAGCATAAATTAGATGTCCTCTTTGGTAAAAGCAGGTAAACAAAAGAATGACAATTGATTTGCATGATGAACCTAACACCAAATAACAACAGACACCTCAAACCAACCTTTTTCATTTCAGTGAAGGTCCTAATCACATGAGTGCTGGCCCATGAATCAAGGGCAGAGATTGCAACAGCTCCTATACTGGATACCAAGTTTCGAATTGCATCAGGAGATAGGGAGCTCTGAACCAGCTTCCGAAGACTAGCATGATAGTCTCCTTGGTGGAAAAACAGTGCTGATGGTCCGATCAAGCTTTCCTTGCTCTTGGGATAAGTTGGCTTGAACAAATGAGCCTGAGTAGTTAACACGAGCCGAGATGCCTCTGGGCTAGCCAGCATGATACAGGGACAACCAAGTAAATAAGTCTTGAAAATTTCACCATACCTGAAAATTTAGAACACGTTAGCATCTAGTCATGACATGTTTACGCGTAGCTAGATAAATGGTGAAGAAATGGAGGTTCTACCTTTTCTGTTTGTTTGCAAAGAAGACACTTGGATCTTGAGAGTAGAGATGAAGAGTCTCTCCAATATATGGCCACCCCATTGTACCAGGAGGAAGCTTTGTTTTCTTCTTGCCATATCTATTATTTCTTCCAAATAATGTATATGAGAACAATGCAAGGAGAAAGGTAACACCTAAATATAAAAGAATTGCACCACTTCCCATTTTTCTCAATTGACTTGTTTTATTTCTTGTGGTACAATGCAGGATATTGTTTTCAAGTCATGACTGGGAGAAGATGGTAGAGGTTCATTTATATAGGGGAGAGCCGAGAGGGGTCAATAAAGGTTGAGGCATATGGATTTAATTGTTTGTTTTTCTATATATTTTTATTTGCTCTGTTTGTATGTTAATAATGTACTTCATGCATATTCACTCTCACCATGTAAACGCCACATAATTTTACTTAACCCAGGTTGCACTACCTAAGGGCTAAGGTTAAGTAACGTGTCAAATATGCACAGAAAGCCAATCGGGTCGGGCTATATCCGGATTTTAAAAAGACCGGTTTTTTTAAAACGGATTGGACAAGATTTTTTTAAAAATCAAGCCGGGATGGACCGGGCTTCCTGAGAAATATAAGGTCCTTTTTAGGCCCGCGGGCCGGGCCGGGCCGGATCGGGCCGACCCGGGCTTTATCCGGGTTATTTATTTATATATTAAAAAAATATTTTAATATTTTATAACTCGAATTATGAGTAGTTTAAATATCGGAGAAAATAATATCTTGATATATCATATAGAGTAGTTTAGACATCGAAATGAATAATTATTTTTAATATAATATATAAATAATCATATATACATTAATTACTTCTAATATTATAATATATTATTTTAAAAATCATAAAAAGTATTGTATATTTTCAAATTTTATATAAGAAATTCGGTTTTTTAATCGGGCTTTTCAAAAATTCCGGGCTTTTATCCGGACCAAACCGGGCTTTTATCCGGGCTTTTTTCCATCCGGACTTTTTTAAATCCGGATTTTTCGGGTTTCGGACCGGCCGAATTTTTGAGAAGAAAGGATGTCCATTTAAGGCCCGCGGGCCGGGCCGAACTGTATCGGTTTTTTTTACGGATCGAATCAAATTTCGGGTTTGGATTTATTAACATCTCGATAACCTATCCATATCGCAGTTACTAGTTGCAAAACACACTTTTTACATATCTCCTTATGCATCTATTTGTATTTTTGAAATAGCAATCAAACAAATTCTTATCCACCTCTTTCTCCAAATCATGAAAATGGAGCCTGTAGACTGTAGTGCACTCCTTGTTTCAAATAAAAGCCATCTCTCTGCTAACCGATATCAAAGTTCAAACCCTGGTATTTTGGCGTTGCAGAGCAAGAGCAAGTCCAATGACCCAACACCGGTCGGTGTAGCTGATCTCCTCGCCCCTTTTTCGGGATGTTGAGAGTTCGACTCTTCTAAAAAATAAGTACGGTGTGCGAGCATTTAATCAGCGAATGAAGAGCAAATTCAATATTAAATGTAAAATGACTATAATCATTACTATAATTTGATACTAAATAATGTTTTTTTTAATTAAATAGAAATTCAATTTTTATACTATATGCATTTTTGCAACTAAATAATCTGATTTCAAATTATAGAAAAAGAGATGCATTTGTGCATTGCCTCAAAATATATAATTGCTTTATTATTTCAGTTTTTTAAAAATTGGTTCTTAATTATAAATTAGATTTAAATTAACATTTCACTCGACTTGCTCGAACAGGAGGCGGTTGCATATTTTTTTAAACTTTGCGTATTTCAATTGGAATTTTTTTTATATCGAGTCCAACTATTTGTAATATTATAATATTATAGGATATAACCCGTGCGATGCACAACTATTTTTATCATTATATATTGTAAATTCTAATTTTAATATATTGGTGGCAGGATTCGAACCTTATACTTATTAAAAAATACTAATTTTTTTATAATTTTAATATGTTTCTGGCAGAATTCGAACCTTATACCTCTTAAATAATACTAATTTTTAAGAATAAATCTAACGGTTCTTATCGAATTGATCTGACGATTCTCAATGGAGTGATTAATAACAAGCAATGATCAACAACCAAACTTTTAATATTTCGTTTTTAATATAATAATATAGATAGATAGATTATGCATTATATTATAGTCGAATGCTTATTAAATATCAATTCTCCCTGTGTTACAATTCATAATAATCACTCTCGGACTCAACACATGTCAACTCTACCTTACTCGGTCCATAATAATGGAATGGAAGCATGCCTCGCTACTTGTTTGTCTCAGGACAACACTAGAAAATCTATATGCCTCCTCTTCAAGCTTATTTTAGAGTACAGAGTGTCACACCTGCATCTAGGGCTGTTTACGAACCGAGCCGAGTCGAGTTTTAACATAAACGAGCCGAGCTTTCATTTTTTTTCTGACGAACCGAGCCGAGCCAAGCTTTCTTATCGAACAAAAATACGTGTTCGAGCTCGAGCTCGTTAACTAACGAGCCGAACACGAGTTTGTTCGCGAACAAATACGAGCCGAGCCGAGCTCGAGCCGTAACCAATTAATCAAACATTTTTAACCCACATCAACTAATTGAAATCCAACTCATATTTAAGCCCAGCCCAAATTATAAAAAACCTAACCTAAATTATGTTTGTTTCTCTCAATCCTATCTCTCTGGCTCCCCGCCTCTCTCATCATCGTCATTTTCTTTACTTTCTCCTCCCATGCGACTTAAATCCCTAAATTCCCTGAATTCCCAAATCTGAGATTCCCGGTAATGTTCTCATTTTGTTTAGTTTTGGATTATATTTGAGATGCTTTTTCATTTTGTTGTTTTAACTGTTTAAGTATTTAGCTTTATGTTTAGCTATTTAGCTTTATCTGAATCAATTTATTGTATTTTCTTGCTCAGTTTACACCCCACAAATTAAGTTAAAGTTAAATGGGTTGGTTTGGTTATTCTGGGTGTATGTAGCAATTCTTCTGGTAAATTATTCCAGTGTGCCATGATTTTTAGATGGATTATAGTGTGGTTTTTGTAGTTTTTATAATTGAGTTTTGGAATATTAGGAGAAGACTATGAAACATTCAAAGATAGAAGTCATGGGAGATATGATACTGTCCATTTCTTTTATACGTTTATGGTCAATAGGGAAGCTAAAAATCTTATACTTGTTAACATAAACCTTAGGGCTTAGGCCATTTCTTTTTTTCCTAGCTGAAGAAATTACATTCAACCTGAAATTATAGGACCTTTATGCAACCAGGCTGTAAAACAGGTCAGTTAATTTTTTTTTGATAAAGATTAGTAGGTGCCATCCCGATATTGTCAAGATGGGATAGAGTAGTTTTATTATATATTCAATAAAACTATATGGAACAGAGACATTGATGATGTTTAAAGGTAGTAATTGAAGTTATCGAATGTATTTGTTGCGTGCGTCTCTTGGTAAGATTGTTTTTCTGTCTGGGAAAAACAGGGGTGGTTTTTATTAGTATTTTTCTGTGTTGAGGTGAGTGCTTCATATAACTAAACTGATGCTATGCACTAGTCAGTTGTAGACGCATAGTTGCGAAAATTCTATATTTACAGGCATTATAAATCTTACACTTTTGTTGCCTTTTCACTGCAAAAGTGTAGTCTTGTATGTATCTACAATCATATTGGTTTGTGCTGAATTTAGAAAGCATGAAGGTTCTTAGTCTTCCTTTTCAACTGCTATTGTGTTGCTGACTGCTACTATATTGTTAATTTCTCTGTTACATAGAAATAGTGTTACACAATTTTTTTACAGATTTGTTGCTGAATTCTAATCCTAACATTGTTCCATTGTGTTGCAGATTTGTAATGGCTCCTTCTAGAAAAAAGAAGAATCAAATTGAAATTATTCCGGAAAATGCAGAATTTGAACAAGTAAGAAGTCTTGGCGATGATATAGAATCTGAAGATGCTGGTGAAAATGGTGATAACAACGACCAATCCGAACAACTTCTTGAAATGACTGAGCAAGAAGAAATTTCAAGAAAAAGAAAAAGTGACAGCCTTGAAACTCAACAGTCTCAGCCTTACCAAAAGAAGCCGAGGAAAAAGACAGCCCGTTGCTGGCCATATTTGGACACGGTCGAAGAAAACAATCAGACGATCGCCATTTGTAAATTTTGCAAGGAAAGGATCAAATGTGACCCAACAGGGTGCACAACTACTTTAAACAGGCATGTCGACAAATGTCGGAAAGAAAATGGACAGACAAGTCAAGCATTACTTCAGTTTCAGCCAATCGATGCGAAATCATCAGAGGTAACAGTCGGTAATTTCAAGTATGATCATGTTGAAATGAGAAAATTATTTCTCATTATATTTAGTAAATGAATTACCGTTTAGACATGTCGAGAGTTTTATGTTTGATAAAGTTATGCGAACAGCTACTCCGTTTTGGGAGAAAATTAGTAGGCATGTTGTTAGGAAAGATTGTTTCAGTACTTATGAAATTGAGAAAAATAAATTAAGAGAAATGTTTAAATATATTAGAAAGATTAATATAACGACTGATATGTGGACTTCCTCACATCAGAAAATTGGTTATATGGTTGTCACGGGTCATTGGATTGATTCCAATTGGAATTTGAACATGAGGGTCCTTAATTTTTGTAATGTCCCTCCCCCACATAGCGGATTTATAATTTCAGAAGCTTTGTTTAAGTGTTTGGATGAATGGGGGATTATTGATAAAATTGGGACATTGACGGTAGATAATGCAGCTGCGAATGATGTCGCTTTACGGTATTTAAAACAAACTTTTAGTGTTAGAAGGTCATTATCTATTGAGGGAAAGATGTTTCACGCTCGTTGTTGCGCACACATATTGAACTTATGTATGCAAGATGGTTTAAACCCAACTGAAGATATAGTTGATAAAGTTAGGGATGGGGTTAAGTATATAGCAGCCTCGGAAAGTCGCAGAATTAAGTTTGCTGAAATTTCTAAGTCATTAGGTTTGAAATGTAAGAAGCTGATTCTGGATGTTCTTACACGCTGGAATTCAACATATAATATGTTGGAATGTGCTATTCAGTTCAAGAATGTTTTTCTTATATATAGCACATCTGATCCAGGCTTTAAAGAGTATGTACCAGGTGCGGAGGATTGGGAGCAAGTTGAAGGAGTGTGCTCCTTCCTTAAGGTATTTTCTGATGTCACGAAGGTTGTTTCCGGAACAGGTTATTCAACTTCGAATTTGTTTTTATCAGAGATAAGAAGGGTCAAGCATATAATAGACAGAAAGGCCATCGATCCAAATATGCATGTTCGAGAGATGGCGCGAAAAATGGAAATGAAATTTGAGAAATATTGGGGGGAAACTAACTTGGTAATGTCAATTGGTGCCGTCATGGATCCGCGGTTTAAAATGAAACTTCCAGCTTTTTGTTTTCCTACTCTTTATCCGATTGCAAGTGATGCTGAAACAAATATGTCTTATTTATTGAATGCCTTGAATGATTTGTATTTTGAGTATTGCAGGGAAGAAAATGATGCTAATAAAGAAAGGAATGAATCTGGGGTGTCTTCTTCTGATGCTAATTTTATTATTGAACAAAGTGAAACACCTCAAGGGATCAATGATTACGAGAGTTTTATTCGAGAGAGTGGCGGTATACTTGAGCCTACAAAGTCAGAATTGGAGGAGTATTTGAGTGAGAAAATTATCGCTCCAAGTTCAAAATTTGATGTTCTTGCTTGGTGGAAAGGAAACTCAGCAAAATATCCAATTTTGTCCAAAATGGCATTTGATGTGTTGAGTATTCTTATTAGCACGGTAGCTTCAGAGTCAACCTTCAGCGCTGGTGGTAGAGTGATTGAACTACATCGCTCTTGTTTAAAACCCGAAACAGTAGAAGTTTTGTTGTGCGGAGCAGACTGGGTTCGTGAATTGTATGGACTGAAAAAATTGAAACAGGTGAACATGTATTCCTTATAATTTAAATGAGTTTGAATGAAGAATAAACATGTTTTTAGTCTAACATGCTTCCATTTGACCTTTTCAAATGTTCACAGGAGGAGGAAAAGGTTATCATTATAAATTTGGATTAAAGGATAAGGTTATGTAGCACTTTATTTTTTGCTCGTGCTATATTTGATCACCTATAATAGGTCTGTTATTTTTTGCTTCTTTATCTCAGCCACTGCTCTAACTTGGTGGTTGTACCTTTGTTTATTTATTCCTACAGGCGGCATATCTTTTGTATATTGCTTATTAGGAGCTTTCTAGCATTATGGCTGAGGAACAAAAGGTCAGTAGCTTATCAGTATTTTTCTTTTGGATTTAATTATCCCCAGAGAGAAGCAGTATAGTAAGGGAGAATACCACAACAATGACAATAATCAACATCGGCTTCTTCCTTTCTGCATTGAAAAGAAAGCACTACTTTATCAATTAGAACTATCTTAATTAGCTCTACATATTAGCTTTTCTAAGAAGAAACATAATTTCATGTATTCGGTTTTTGTATATATAGTTAGAAGGGACAAAACTTGTGAACTTACTCGTTGAAAGATTGGCAGGAGACAGAACGCATACTTTTGGAAAATTACCACTGCTATGAAACTGAAACTTCAGATTGTTTCCCCTATAGAAAGTACATCCAGTATCACCATTATTCTTAAAGTCAAAACAATAGCTTTCATACTTCTGAAGGTGATTCCAACACTTAGTTAGTTTCCTAGTTAGTTTCTACTAGCTAGATGATACTTTACAAGCACCCTATTTTTTTTTAATTTGTTTAACCATACTTTAAATATTTGATCCAGTTTATTCTAGTTTATAAATTTTGTTTTATTTATTTGATTTTCAAATTATGCACAGGTTGATGAAGTTCATGTTGGAGTTGGGATCAAGCTGCTGCAACTTGCTATGAAAGTTTATTTTGGTTTTAATTTTTTTGTAATGTAATCTAAAAGCATCGAAAGAATGTTGATAGTCGGAAAATTTTGTATATCTTTTTGGCAGCTGCTTGAGACCTTTATTCATATTTGTAATGGTTTTCATCAAAAAAAAATTAGAAACAAGGCAATGTATTATTAAAATATTCTGAAAATATTACATTTTTTCGAGTTTTACCGAGCCGAGCTCGAGCCGAACGAGCTCGATCCGAGCTCGAGCCGAACACGAGCCGAACATACTCAAAACTCGGCTCGAGCTCGTTTTCTTAACGAACAGATTTATGTGTTCGAGCTCGAGCTCGAGTTCTTAACGAACCGAGCCGAACCGAGCTCTTATCGAGCCGAGCCCGAACTTGTTCGCGAACAGCTCTGTTCGTGAACAGCCCTACCTGCATCCTAGGCCTATTTTGAGAGCTTATCTTATTTTAAAATAATCTACCTGTTTACTACGATTATTGATCGATAAAATTCATTGAATATTTCACGTGCCTCCTAAACTTATTTTGAAAGTTCATCTTAAGATTTTTACAAATCGCCAAAACTCTAAATATATTTATTAGGCCGCAAGCATCTACCTACTTCCAATCCAATTTGTAGAGTTCATCTTAGGATAGTTATGAATTGTCCTGTTGAACCTCAATCAAGTCTTAACTTCATATAATATAAGCAGAATTTTAGTTCAATGAATATGTATAAACTCGTATTTTTTAGCATGGCTAAAAAGATCTCATATTAATTTAGTTAATCAGCATCTACCTTTCATACAAAGATGTGCACGAATTACTTGTCAAAAATTAGAAAAGTATTAAATTTTTCACGTTGTAATTCTGACAAATTGACATAAGGGAGTTCGTAACTTAAAGTTATATAATAAGCTTAAAAAGGACAAAATATTCATTTTTTTGTTAAAGTGGCCGGATTGCTTAAATGGAAGTTTTTAGACTTTATTTGTCGTATCAATTTACAGAGGTTTTTTTTTGCCAAGTACAAAGGTTTTTTTAGGATTTGTCAACTGCCCATATCACATGCTAAACACTCAAACTTATAAAGTTTGGAGTGTTTTGACTGGTTTATTTGTTATAAATGCAGGGATCCATCGTCATTAAAAAATATTGACCAATTAAAATAAACTAAATTTATAGAAGTTTGTATTTAGTGCATGCCCATGGGCACACAACATAAAAAACTTTTTTTTATAGTTATCGATACAAAGTTGCATATATAAAATAAGCTTTTTATAATGTGTGTTTAAGTACACACAATAAATACTAAATTAAATAAGTTTGAAGCATTTTTTTTCCGATAAAATTGTTATGCATGCAAGGGTCCATTATATTTATGATTCAAAAGTTAATAAAAAAAATTCAAACTTATGAAATTCGATGCTTATTATATATGCTCAAGCATATATTTGAAAACCCGATAATATAATGCAGCAAAAATATATATGTAAAAGATATAGTAATGTTCATTAAATAATTATCCAAAAGATGTTCATTAATTTATGAATTTAAATTTTACACGAATAAGGACAGCAGTATTAAAACATTGTTTTGATTTTTGTGCTTCATTCTACACTGCAAATTAAATTAAAATTAAATCAAACGGAAGTTGAAAAGTACTACTTAGTCTGTCCCCGAATACCTTACGCACTTTTTTTTCTAATGTTTGTCTTGTATTTTAAGTCTATTTTAATGTTTGTCTATTTTAAGTCTATTGTAGTAGTTTTAAAATTAATTTTTTTTAAAATTCTTTATAAAAAATTAAATATTATAATTTTATTTAAAAATAAAAAATATTTAAAATTATTTACGAAATTATATTTTACAAAAATTTTAAAATACATGATAATTTCCATTAATCAATATAAATAATCCGGTGAAACAAAAATGGTAATAAATAGATGAAAAATTACTCTTAAAAATAGGCGGACCCGCTAAATTGCGGCAGTGCTCTACAGCTATATATATATATATATATGACCACGTTCGATATCTAGGATCTTTCTTTATAGCTCGCAGACCCCACCCACGGTGGAGCCCGCTAGACAGACACCTTATACTGTCCCCCAAATATCTGACTGTCCCAAACATATTAATTAGTACTAGTAAGTTTTTTAAATTGTGGTCAGGTATTCCGTATTCACTTGTGTTGGTGAGTAGGGAGGGCAATTTGTACCGAATATATGGATATTCAATTGATATCTATTTTATCAGATTTTATCTAATTTGAATATTTTTGGGATTGAATTCGAGTTCGGGTTAAATTTTAAACCCGAATCATTTTCGGGTCGAATTTGGGTATAAGACATATTGTTTCGAACCTCATTCGAAAACCCGAAACCCGTTCCATTTTGACCCGAATCCAATTCGAAACATGTGTTAATATATAAATAATTTTTTTATATTTTATATGTAGTAATATAATATCTAAAATAATATAATACCAATATTAATACTAAAATTATACTTTTTAAAAATTATTGCATTAAAATCGTTTAAATATGTTTTCAGCAATATATTCAATACTTATACGAGTATACTAAAAGTCAAAGATTTTTGTATTATTTCACCAATAATTTTATTCACAGAGGTATGATTCATTATTTTCTCTGAACCCTTTCTTGCAACCAAAAAAAATATATTATCGTCATATTTATGAGCACTTTGCTAAAATCAGATCCTGATAATTTTTCTCTAAAGTTTTTGCAAATTAAAATGTAATTTGATAGAGATCTATAAACTCGAACCCGAATAAAATTCGATGAATTCGGGCTCGAATTTAGTGATTCATATTTTTCGAAATTTGGATTCAGGTTGGACGAAAAAACGGATTCGAGTTTAACTTTTACTAAATCCGTTTTGACCTATCCAATTATCATCGCAACTGCGAGCTGATCCCATGCTCTTTATAACCATACTCTTTATAAGAAGGCCTCTACACAGTACGAATCGCGCATGAGGTGAATATGAACATAATTCCAAGTTTTTTTAGTCAAAAAGTCGGATTGAATATATATTGAATTCAATCAAAACTCGACTTAAATTTGTTAATTTGACAATACTCAAACCCAAATTCGTTTGTATTTTTAAATAAATATTTATTAAAATTTATTATTATTATTTATATATTTAAAATTAGTTAACCTTTCTTTTTAATATTATTGAATTTTGAACTCACGAATAAACTCAGCTTTACTGGTTTAAATTCGATGGACTCACGAGTAAGCTGGACTCTACTTTTATTAAACAAGTAGAATTTGGTCAGATATAAGCTTAACTTTAATAAGTAGCTGAATTTTGTTAAGAGTGTTTATCTTTTTCACTCGTGACCAGAGGGAAATTGACGTCACTTGAAATTACAAAACCAGTGTCTATGATAGGAAATAAACATGCTGAGCAGAATTATCGGATGAAATACTTACAGCCTGCAAGTATAAAATTAGAAAATTTTGTTTTAGGTGCATACTAAATCTAATGATCAAAACTTTGAGATTCTTTTTCTTATTATTAGCACCCCCTAGCTTCTCTCAGGTGTCCCATCTAACTAGCCATCTATGCATAACTTAACTGCTACTCTTTCACAGTAATTTTTGGTACCTTTGTGTCCTTAATTTGATTACCATGTGATACATGCAAACAGTTGTGCAGATACATAATTTTCTCTCTCGGGTCGCACAAGTTAATATTTACGATCTGGGGATGCGGTATAACCATCAAATACCATCATCGGAAGTACTGTAACGATTAAATTCTGTTTAGGCTAAAAACACAGTGAGAAGTGGTTTTTGAATCCGAATAAAAAACAACATGCATCATGCATGGAAGCGTGGGAAAATAATATCAAAGGAGTATTGGCTGGTGCTGGATTCAAGTTCCGTGCAATATTGGTGATCAATCATGGAGTTGCTAATACAGAAATGTGGGGTTTGCGAAACTGAAGGGATGGAGAATCTATCCATAAATATTCAAATCCAACTCAAAAGATTTGCAATCGGGTACAAACATCAGGTACAAATACGTTTAGACCTATCAAATTTCGACAACCTGAATAAAACAACAGCCAGCACGACATATATACATAATACATTCATTTCACTTCTGCAGAATCACAAGCTCGAGTACAGCTGGGAGCCCTTTATTATCTCGGCTTCCAAACAAAATGACCGAGTAACTTAAAATTGATCCCTTCCCCCAACAACTTTCAAAATGACACGTACTGCTTACCTCCTTTAATAATGAAAATCTTCAAGGTGGGAACATTTTTTGTGTCCCCCGCGTCTGTCTTAAACGAAATAATAGTGCTAAATATACAAAAAAATTAATTAAAAAAAAATTACAAAATAACGTGACAAATGATTTGATACACCATACTTAAGCACACCCATAAATAAGGAACTCCGTGTTTTGTTGTATAATCTTACATCAATATAATCATAAATGTATAGGATTAGTAAAACTTCACATGAGGAATAGAGAAAGCAAGAGGACGCAAGGGAAATGAGACAGAAGAGAGAATAATTTGAAGGGACTGCATGGCCTTATAAGGTAATGTCGTACCTGAAGTCATGAGAGAAATAGAGAGGGAAAGGACGACAACAAGAAGAAAGGGCTTTGCGAGCTTAGGATTTAGGTTAGCCCCCGACTTACGTGTCGTCGTATGTATGCATATTCATTTTTTACTGTCAGGTAACTGACACGTAGGGTTTCTCCTTGCCAAGATTTGACTCCCCCCAGTCACACCACATGCATCACACTGTATATCTGCTCATTTCTATTTTCATTTCTTATGGGGGCAGGTGTCAACCCCTCTGCTTATTCGCTCGTTTTTATTTTGCTATTTTCATGAATTTTTTTTACAGCACCTATAAAATTAATTTAAATTTTAATTCAACTAAAAATAGATACTAAAATATATTTGTTGGCTATGGCCCAATACGGCACACCGACCGAAGACCAATTAGACATTGAGCCGAAGACCCAATACGATCATAAACCAAAGGCCTAGTCAGCCAAGCAGACCGAGGCCCACTTCCGTCCCAACCGTTGGGATCACTCAATCGAAACGCCCTTTTTTTTCTCCTCTTGATGATAAAGGTGTAACAAACGAAGAAATTAATGGAGATATCAGATATAAAATCCCCCTGGAAAGTAAGAAATAGCCAAATTACACACTCATTCTCTCAAACACTCTCTACTTTTCTTGTATTCCATTAACCCATTTTATATCCAAATTCTCATTCTCACACCGGAGGTGAATTGGGGGTGACAATCCCTCGCATTCTCTTCCCTTTCAGGTGGCAGCCGAAGGCAGTTCCTGAATGGCCGAAGCCTGTTCATTCATTCCGAAGAAGATCTGGGCGTTGCATTTGGCGCCGTCTATGGGAACTACAAGAATCACTAACGAGGTATCGAGACAATGACAAACATAATTTCTGAGTAAACACCACCACCTGGGTTCCCTGCTCACGATGGAGGAAAGACGTCCACCCTGGTGGACACCGATGGGGTCATCAAACTGACTCTCGAAGAGAAGCCTTGCTCTTAAAGATCCGCGCAGAAAAGTTAGCCGCAGAGAAGGGTAAGGTAAAAGATGATCAAGCAGAGAAAGAAGCGGAGGCCCGAGCGAAGCGAAGAGAGGCCGATGTATTATGACTAAAATCCTTGCAGCTCCAGAGAGAAGAAATTGAGCTACAAGAGAAAGAACTGTGCGAAACACTGCAGGATGATGAACCAGAGAGAACCACCAAATACATGAAAGACCGTAGGGGGTATGACGAAGAATATGAGTCTGACTTTGATTCGCACCCCAGAAGAAAGCGAACAAGGCAACACTTTTCATCTAATTCGGACGAAGAGCCTGATGGGTCCCGAATCTGACTCACTCACCTGGAAAAGGCTATGGTTGGCGATATACGGGTCGATCGAGAGCCGATTGTGATAGAAGAAATTGAACAATATCGACCCCCCCGGCGAGAAAAGGCAATTCCCAAAGATGAGTGAGTTTAATGGGGACCTAGAAGACCATTGTGAAAAATACGAGATGCTAATGATTGGGATGGGACATAATGACATCATGCTCTGCAAGATGTTCAAGACCTATCTTAAGGGATCAGCCTCGATGTGGTACAAATCTCTCAAACCCAGGTCCATCGGGTCGTATGAGCAAATAAAGAGAAAGTTTTTGAAGTATTACTCACATTTGTGCCAAAGGCGAAGGACACTAAATCCCTCGTCCATTTTCGACAGAGGGCGAACGAAGAGCTAGGCGATTGGCTCGGTTCAAGGAAGAAGCTGGAATGGTCACGAATCTGGACAAAGTCAAAGCTATGGGCTTCCTAACGGCGGGGCTAGACCCCTACAAAGGTAAAAAGCTTCTCTTCTCTCTTTACGATTTTCCCCCAAATCCCTGAATGATATATATATGAGGGGCGAGAACATTCGCTAGAAGATGGAAAGTATCGGGATTTACAAAGACTCCCGAAGGGATGATCGATCAAAGCAAGCCAAAAGATACGAAAGCTCATGATCTGGGAACGACCAAAGAGATAGTAGAAAAGAAGGAAGAAAGAAAAACTGACTGTGGGGTCTAAGGACGCTGAGATAGAGATTCAGCTGTATTCACTCCCCCGAATGCACCAATCTCCAAGATTCTCCATGAGATCAAGGGAAAGCTTGGGTTCGTTCGGCCAACTAAAGTGAAAATCCCAAACCATAAGAAGAACCCCGACAAGTACTGTGATTATCACAGAGATAAGGGGCATAACACTGACGAATGTTACCATCTCAAAAAGCTAATCGAGCGAATGTTCAAAGAAGGCGAACTTAATCAGTTCGTCCGAGATCTGAGAGATAGACTGGGGCCGAAGGATAATTAAGAAGAACTACAAGCTGAAGAGCCCGAGCGAAGAGACAGGATAAGGGGCAAAGTGAAGACAACGTGCTAGACAAGGATAGTAAGACAATAAAAAATAAATATGTCCAGCAAGTGTACAACCTCTATCAGTTCATCCAGGCGAAACCCTACATACCCATGACCTTCAGTACAGAGGATTATGAGGACGTCATTCGCCCACATGAAGACCCTCTTATCATCAACCCTCTCATTGGGCAGAACAAAATTTGGAAGGCTTTGGTGTATACCGAAAGTTCGGCCGACATACTATTCCACAAGACTTATTGCAAGATGAATCTGGAGGGAGAACAGTTAGAACCCTACAGCGAAGCATCTCTCTACGCCTTCGGACAAAACCCGGTACAATTTGAAGGTACGATAATACTTCTCATCTTTTTGCGTAAATTGCCGTATACTGTTGAAAATCCTGTAAAGTTCTATGTGGTTCGGATCGAGAGTCCATATAATGCTATCTTGGGAAGACCATTCTTGTCAACCTTCGAAGCAGCAGAAATGCTATCTTGGGAAGACCATTCCTGTCAACCTTCGAAGTAGTAGAATCTATATCCCATCTCAAGCTTAAATTCCCAATCGAGAAATGGGTAGGAGAGATAAGGGGCAATCATAAAACCGCCTGAATTATAATATTGGAAGACTTGGAGAAAGATCAGGCCTAAAAGAAGCCAGACAAAACTGGAAAAAGGAAGAGAGCTGAAGCAGAGCCCAGTAGGAACAGAGAGACCCTTAACATTGAGTTGGAAAAGTTCAAGGCATATCTTTCGAGCCCGATCGCCGAACCAGCCGTTGAGACCGAAGAAGTTGAACTATATGCCGTCCATTCGGGAAAAATGGTTCGGATTGGAAGAAACATGGAGAAAGATCTTAAGGAAAAGGTAATTGCGGTGATTTGGCAGTACCATGATGTGTTCGTCTGGGGGCCAGAGGATATGCCTGGTTTGGATCCCGAGACGGTTATGCATTGTCTGAATGTCCATCCCGAGGCCAAACCAGTAAAACAGAAGAAAACGACTTTCAAAGTCGAACGACAGAAGGTAATCGAGGCCGAAATGGAGAAGTTGTTGGAAGCTAAGTTTATAGAAGAGATTGAATACCCCGACTGGTTAGAAAATTTGGTGGTCGTTAAGAAATCCAACGAAAAGTAGAGGATGTGCGTAGACTATACGGATCTTAATAAGGCTTGTCCGAAGGATCACTACCCCCTACCTAGCATCGACCAACTGATAGATGCCATGGCCGGATACCAGGTACTTAGTTTTCTTGACGCTTTTTCTGGTTATCATCAAATTGCCATGAATGATAAGGATGTGCCCAAGACAGCGTTCATAACTCCGAAGTGAACTTATGCTTATATTAAAATGCCCTTCGGACTTAAGAACGCTGGAGCCACATTTCAGCGAATGGTGAACAAGATGTTCAAAGAACAGAATAGTCGGAATATGGAGGCTTATGTGGACAACAAGATTGTAAACTCCCTATTCCAAGATCGCGTCGAAGACTTGAAAGAATGCTTCAAAACTCTCCAAAGAAATAATATGAGAATCAATCCGAACAAATGCACCTTCAGAGTTTCCAGTGGGAGGTTCCTGGGCTACATGGTCAATGCCCGTAGGATAGAGGCGAACCATGAGAAAATCAAAGCAGTTATCAATATTGAAGCCCCTAAGTGCATCTGAGATATCCAAAAACTGACCGGCCGACTGGCCGCCCTTCGGCGATTCATTTCCAGATCAGCCGAGAAGGCGCTCTCTTTCTTCACCATGCTTAAAAGGTCAAAGAATTTTGAGTGGGGGCCCGAGTGTCAAAAGGTATTCGAGGAGGTAAAGGAATACCTCACCAATGCACCACTCTTAATGAGGCATGATCCAAAGAAAACACTTCAGCTTTAACTAGCCATGTCTGATAGAACACTGGGGGCGATACTCGTAAAAAATCATGAAGGCAACCAACATCCTGTTTTCTATGTATCTCATGTTCTTAAGGATGCATAAACGAGATACCCCAACGCTGAAAAGTTCACATATGGGCTGGTTATGGCCTCCCGAAAATTACGACACTACTTCCAGAGCCGAACGGTTCAAGTTGTCACCGACCAGCCTCTAAAGAAAATTTTGACAAGGCCCGAAGCTTCGGGAAGGGTCGTGGCCTGGTCCATCGAATTAAGGGAGTTCGACCTCGAATATTTCCGCAGAACGGTAGTTAAAGCCCAAGCCTTGGCTGATTTCATGGTCGAGTGCACATTTTTCGGGACGCAGGAAATCACGCTGGAAGAACAACTCATTCGGACCCCGGGAAAATGGAAGTTTTTTGTGGATGGTTCGGTCGCCGGAAAGAAATGTGGGGTCGGCTTAATAATTTCCAGCCCCAAAGGGTTTGAAATATGTCAGGCTATAAGGTTTGATTTTCCCTTCACCAATAACGAAGTTGAGTACGAAGCACTCCTGGCAGGAATGGAGTTGGCTCGAAGCCTCGAGGCGAAGCACTTAAGGGCGTTCAGTGACTCTATGTTGGTGGTCAAGCACTTCCCGGGAGAGTATGAATAGAGGGATCATGTGACAAAGGCTTATGCCACCAAGGTAAAAAATGCTTCTTTGTCATTTGAAACTTTTGAGTTAAGACAGATAGAAAGGGAGAACAATAGCCGTGCAGATGCTGAGACAAAGAGCCTAACCGGTTCTATCTACCTCACCGAAGCCAAGACGCCTTCGATCGAGAAAAAAGAATGTCTGAAAATTCACCAAGGCACTGGTTGGATGGCTCCGATAAGAAATTTTCTGGAAAAAGGAATCCTGCCTCTAGACCGAAGGGAAGCCCTAAAAATAAAATACAAGGCATCAAGCTACAAAATTTTCAATTGAAGAATATACCGCCGATCGGTCAGCCAACCCCTCTTAAGGTGCTTAAATACCGAATAGCAACATCAAGCTCTGGAAGCGGTGCACGAAGGAATTTGTGAAGAACATCTGGTCGGTCGGTTTCTCGCCTTTAAAATCCTGCGGCAGGGATTCTTTTGGCCGACTTTGCAAGCCGATGCAAGTGAGTATACGAAGAAATACGAACAATGTCAGATGTTCGCCACAGTTCCAAAGCAACCTCCTAAAAAAATGAATTCCATACTCAGCCCTATTCCATTCGCCATGTGGGTCGTAGACATAGTTGAAATTCTCCCCACCAGCACCAAACAGGCAAAATACTGCATAATTTCCATCGACTATATGACCAAGTGGGTCAAAGCCCGACCATTATCTGTCATAATCGAGGAAGCAACTAAGAATTTCTTTCTAGAACAGATCATTCTGAGGTTTGGGATTTCGAAATTTTGCGTTTCCGACAATGGAACCCAATTTGTTGGAAATAAATTTTGAAGGTTTCTGCATCACTTTGGGGTTCAACAGAAGTTCAGTTCAGTCGCTTATCTGCAGGGGGACGGGGTAGGCAGCGAACAAAATAATCTTTCAAGTAAAAAGAAGAGGCTGGGCGAATCCAAGGGAAGATGGGCCGAAGAACTGCCATGGGTCTTATGGGCTTACCGAACGACGCCAAGATCTTCCACTGGGGAAACCTCTTTCAGGTTGGCCTATGAAACAGAAGCCCTGGTTCTGGTCGAAGTGGGCCTAGAGTCTTATAGAACTGAGGTCTACAATGTGGAGAACAATAACTTTGGATTGAGGGCGAACATAGACCTGCTAGAAGAAGAAAAAGAGGTTGCCCACCAAAGAAACATGAAATATTTACTACAGGAAGCCCAACACTACGACTCTGAAATTAAAAAGGGGTCGCTCGGAATCGGGGACCTAGTCCTAAGAAATTAACTGCATCCATGCCAACAATACAAGGAAAACTTCAGCCCAACTGGGAAGGGGCATACAAAGTAATTGAGGTCGTTCGTCCAGGAACAAGCTAGAGACACTGGCTGGCGAAGCAATCAAAAATACTTGGCATGCCAGTCGACTCCGAAAATTTTACCAGTAAGAAAAATTACTTTTATTTCTCATTTGTACTTCATTTTGAGTTCCTTGTAAAAGATGTAATGATTTTATGATTAATGAAAATGAACTTCTCTCCCAATCTATTACTTAAAAAAGAAAAAAAATCTTATTACAAACTAAGTGGCCGAATGAGTATTATTTAGGGGAAAACCCCGAAGAAGATAAAACCCTTCGATCGCCACGTCTGTTTTGCTTCAGATAAAAGGCAGATGAATATTATCTAGGGGCATTCCTACATAGCTTAACATCCCTCGCCCTATTGCTGTTATTAAATTAAAATGAATACAAGTGGCAACGACGAATGAGGAATGTCTAGGGGCAATCCTGGCAAAAAGACTTTCCCATTTGCCCTTCCCTTTCAAATTCTAAAAGAAAAGCTGTGACGGCCTCAACCCTGGGGTCAGGAGTTGACGTCATCAACAACAACCATAAGATAAACAATTCAATAATAGAATATAACTACGACCCCTTTACCAAGATCTTTTCCAGATTTAAGTATAATTTAGTTTACAACTAATTGCAACAACAACTTACACAAGCCATTCTGACACCACTAACTTAATACAGCAACTCTGTTAGGTCACACAACACTTTAGAAGGGGGTTGAATACAGTGTAGAATACAATCAAATCGATTTAAAGCACAAGTAACAGTAAACAGATGTATTCAATATAACAAACTCTGTTACAATGGAACTGTTCTCTCTCAGTGATGAACAAATATCACGAGAGCTGCTAGGTTACAATATATGATCTTCTCGATAATCGTAACTCTTATAGAGTAAACCTATGTTTGTGTTTATATAGACACACAGTTACAAGATAACTTCTAGTTAATATGGAATATAATTTTGTCTCCTAAAATATATCAACCGGATATCTTATATAATTCTTCTAGTCCTCGAACTCTTTCCATGCATATCTTATTCCGTATTAGTTTCGATCTTCTTTCCTGTAAATCAGCTTCCTTCCTCAACTTGTAGTCCTCCAGTACTTAAGTTCTAATATCCATCTTCTGATATTATGTTCTGATAATCTAAGTCCTGATATCCCTAAGTCATGACTTCCAGTAAGTCCTGATTTCAGTAAGAACTGATATTTCCTGTTAGTTAAGATCTGAAAACTAAACATGAAACATATTAGACATGACATCTCAAATATATCCAACAATCTCCCCCAACTTGTAAATTATGCAAGAATATACAAGTTAATAGATTTGATGATGTTAAAAACACTTAAGTTCAAATACAATAAGAGTTTAATAAGACTATAAATTACAACTTACAAAACATCCAGCTTTACCAACATCATTGAATCAATCTGAATCCATAATGATTCTTAACAAAATCATTTATCAGATTATCTTCAGCTTTTCTTCAGAACTTCAACTAACTGTGCTTTGACCTGCATCAGTTCTTCTTCTTTATTGTCACCAATTTGATAAATGGCTATTCTGAGAGCTTGAATGGATGTTCTTTCAAGTCCATTACCAAGTCTGATAACCTTAGGATGTGAAGAGTTTTCATTATAACATAAGCATCTTCCTTTCAGAATAACTTCCACCTTAACAGAATTCTTCAACATAGGAATTTCTCTTCCATCACCTTCAGTAATCATTGGACTGTACTGAGAAGTCTTTGTAACAGAGATTATGAATGGATCTCTTATACCCTTCAAAATATATTCTGACGATCTTCTTGTAACATCAGATTTTACTTCCAGAAGATAATGAATATGTTGAAGTTCTCTGATAGTCTTCTTTAATACATCAGAATCAGCTAATCTATAAGTCCTTCCATCATTGAGAAATAAGATTAATTTCTCTTTCAGATTCTCCTTATCATGAGTATCTATCACAACTTGAGCAGACAACACCTTGTCAAGGTGCCTTTGTTTGATTTGTTCATATGGTTTGTCTGTCAATATGAAAGGATCTCCTAGAGTAACCTCTACTCCTGTCTGAATCTTCTCTTCGTCAGAACCTAATCCAGCTCTATCTCTAGGTTGCTTGGCTTTCAACCCAAATGTAGAAAGTTGATTAATCATGAGATTGGATTTTGGTTCAACTGGAGTAGCTTTCTTCCATAACAGCTTCTTCTTATCAACAATTGTCAATTTATTCAAATCAACTTGAGCATTGTCAGCAGTTGATGTCTTGATAGCTTGATCAGAATTTGTGTTTCTTCTGTACATTCCTGTCCTTTATTCTGAACAATAACTTAAGCAGTGTCATAGGTCGTTTTAGAATCTTCACTTATCTTTCTTCTTTTCAGAATTTGAACAGTTTCATCTTCAACAAGATTATCATCAGTTACTTGAACCATTTTACACACTGGTTTCATCAGATCTTGAGAAGTTTTCAAGTCCAGTGACTTGGTTGGTTCATAAATTTTTCCTTTCCCTTTGTCTTTGGGATCACTCTCAGTCTGTGATCATTTGGACTTAATTACCTTCTCCCCCTTTTTGGCATCATCAGGATGTAAGAGAGAAAAAAGAAGTTTAACTGAAGATTGGATTTCATCCAATTGAGCTTTCTGAGAAGCTTAATTAGCCAGAACCTCAGCAATTTGGGCATGTTGCTTCTCTTGAGTTTTCTCAATGGCTGCAACTTTTTCAGAAAGAGATCTGATATACCTGTTCTTGTCAAGCTTGATTTGTAGATTGAACTTATTAGCTTGTTCCCTGAGTGTATCAACCTTTTCATGAGTAGAAGTATGTAGATCTTGAAGATGTTTTGTAGACAGAGCTGTGATCTTGAGTTGTGTCTTGAAATCAACATTTGTGAGCAACTCATCAGCTTTTATAATATACTCTGTCAGAATTTTAGAACATGGAATAAAATCTGATTGATTCCACTTCTTGGTCCACTCAACACCTCTGTGAGTATCCTCCCAAGGAATAGGTGCTTCCTTTTCAACAAATTTCTTCACCAATTCTTCCTTGCCCAGAGTAGGTATTGGAGTCTCAACAGAAACACTATCATCAGAACTTGAGGAAGACTCATTCTGTTCTGATAGCTCAACAGTGCGTGAAGTAACTGGAGATTCAGGAATAACATCATCTAAATTTTGATTAGCAGAATTTATCTCCAGAGCTGGTGTCTTTGATGTAGATGGAGCTTCCAGATAAAGAACTTCAGGTATATTCAAATTATGAATATCTATTTCAGAATTATCAGTTTGTTCTTTAGCATCATATGTATCCTCCCAAGGAATATGTGCTTCCTTTTCAACAAATTTCTTCACCAATTCTTCCTTGCCCAGAGTAGGTACTGGAGTCTCAACAGAAACACTGTCATCAGAACTTGAAGAAGACTCATTATGTTCTGATAGCTCAACAGTGTGTGAAGCAACTGGAAATTCAGGAATAACATCATCTAAATTCTGATCAGCATAATTTATCTCCAGAGCTAGTGTCTTTGATGTAGATGGAGCTTCCAGATAAAGAACTTCAGGTATATTCAAATTATGAATATCTATTTCAGAATTATCAGTTTGTTCTTTAGCATCATATGTAGCTTTAATAGGAGAGACATGAGGGGTAACTGTTGGATTTTTAACGCAGCGGAGTCATGGTAAAACACTTTTACACATACAAAATCCAAATAAAAGCATATAAATCGTGAATAAAAATTCGAGGGATCGAATCTAACCTTTTAAAATAATTCGGAGACAACGATCAGAGATCCTTAGCAGTTGCTCCTCAAGTGTGAAGCACTCCACCGGTATCCACCAAGAAAACGATGTTAAGGAGGAGGAAGGAGGTGGAGAGAATTGGGTTTTCCAAACTTTTTGGGTTTTCGGGTTCGATGTGGGTCAGAATAAAATTAGGGTCTATAATAGTGTATTTATAGGAAAAATTTTCAGCTGAAATTTTCCCATAAATATTATTATTATTATCCCATTTATTATTCTCATTAATAATTAAAACACCTTTTAATTATTAATCCTTTTTCTAAACACTTTAGAAATAATTCTCTCTCTTGATTTAATTTCCAAAAATTAAATCCTTTAATTAATAATATTAAGAACTTTTCTTAATTAATTTATAATCAATTAAATCTCATTTAATCAATTATTAAATTTTCCAATTAATTATTTATTTCATAAATAAATAATTATTAGCCATTATTAATTAATTCCTCCATCATTAAATCATTCTCTTTTTATGGTGTGACCCTGTAGGTTCAATATTAAGTCGGTAGTAGAAATAAATAATAATAAAACTATTTTATCATTATTTATATAAATTCTCTAATTTATTAAATATGATTAATTAATTAATCACATTTATTCTACATCGTGAGGGATACTTCTCAGCATATCGCGACTATCCGGATAATATGAATTCACTGCTTAGAATACCAAGAACCTGTCAGTGAATAGTTACCGTAC
Source organism: Apium graveolens (assembly GCF_009905375.1). Classification (NCBI taxonomy): domain Eukaryota; kingdom Viridiplantae; phylum Streptophyta; class Magnoliopsida; order Apiales; family Apiaceae; genus Apium; species Apium graveolens. The sequence continues at coordinate 205,484,381 of NC_133656.1, forward strand.
AATAAACTCCTTCTACACTACAATGTCCCGATTAAATATAAGGCATGGATCTCATGCCAAGCCAATCTAATTCAATCACTTTGCTTACCATTTACTATACGTAGTTCTATGCAAATTAGAAACTCCTTTCTAATTTCATTTACTCTGGCCAGAGATTCCTGAACTAGCATAAGTGGATCAGCCTTGAACATTCGCTTCCTTCACTGGAAGGGGTAGATCCTTTATTGATCATACACTATCTTCGTGTACAAATTCATATACCCAGAAGAGCCCTAATAATTGTCTCTGGAGACTAAGAACTAAACCAAAGCATAGTTCAGTATACACAAGATGACTATGATGACCTCAAGTCTAAGGATACTTGTACAACTATCACTATGTGAACAACTGCTGACACGTGAGTGAACTCCATCAGTTGTTCAGCTGTGCGAGTCATGTTCAGTGAACTTATTCCATAATAAACACCTACATACTAGCTATAGTGTCACCACACAAATGTCTATGAGAACAGACATCCTTCATAATGAAGTAAGCATAGTATGTACCGATCTTTGCGGATTATTAATTACCAGTTAGTAATCCTATGACCAGGAACTATTTAAGTTTAGAGTTATCATCTTTTTAGGTCTCACTATTATGATCTCATCATAATCCATAAAAAGCTTTACTCTAAACTATGGTATATCTTATTTAAATACTTAAATAGATAAAGCCCGTAATAAAAACAAAACAAGTCTTTATTAATATCAATGAAATCAAAACAGATTACATAAAAGTTATTCCTAAATCTTAATACATGATTGGACTTAGGACATATTCCTTTCAATCTCCCACTTGTACTAAAGCCAATCACTCTGGTATCTAATACCCATCTTGTCTTTATGACGATCAAAGTGACTTTCATAAAGTAGCTTTGTGAGTGGGTCTGCTATGTTGTTATGTGTGTCAACTCTATTTCAATACAATACAAGAAATGTTACCGCGCTCCCACTATCCCTTTTGTAGACACATGGTTCATCTACGTTTTTGATAAAATCAAACTCTTTGATTGTCTCATCAAAACGAATGTTCCATCTTTCGAGAAGCTTGCTTTAAATCACATATGGTTCGCAGTAGCTTACACACTAGGCTTTCATTTCCCTTGAAAAGAAAACCATCTGGCTATATGTCAGATCTCATAGTCGTAGTAAGCAGCAATCGCAAGTAAAATCCGAACTGATTTTAACAGGGCTATAGGTAAAAAGTTTCATCAAAGTCAATCCATTGCCTTTGTTTGAATCCTTTTGACAAAAGCCTGGCCTTATAGGTCTCCACCTGGCCATCTGCTATAATCTATCTTTTGTATACCGTATACATAGATTCCATTCTGGATTTCATGGCACTATGCCATTTCTCTGAGTCAACACTACTCATAGCCTCATTATAGGTCACAGGGTCGTCATCATCAATGATCGACAACTCATTGTCATTCTCAATGACAAGGCCATAATACCTCTCAGGTTGGTGAGACACTCTCCCTGATCTATGAATGGGCTGTTCCACAAAAGGTTGTTCAGTCAGAACAGGTGTTTCCACTTGATCCGTAGTAGTTTGTGCTTCTTGAACTTCATCAAGTTCAATTTTGCTCCCACTGTTTCCTTCAAGGATAAACTCCTTTTCCAAGAAGGTAGCATGTCTGGAGACAAACACCCGATGATCGGTGTAAAAGTAATACCCTAAAGTCTCTTTAGGATATCCCACAAAACTACATTTTACGGATCGATATTCCAGCTTATCTGGGTCAACTTTCTTGACATAAGCTGGACATCCCCAAATCTTAACGTGTTTAAGACTCAGTTTCCTTTCTTTCCATATCTCATGCGGATTTTGAGGAACAGATTTGGAAGGCACCTTATTCAGTAAATATGCTGAGGTTTCCAATACATAACCCCATAGGAATACTGAAAGATTTGCATAGCTCATCATGGACCGAACTATGTCTAACAAAGTTCGATTTCTCCTTTCAGATACCAATCTGGAGGAGTCCACTGGGAGACTATACCATTTACTTTGAGATAATCTAGAAACTCTCCGTTCAAGTATTCACCACCTCGATCTAATCGAAGAGTTATAATACTATGTTTGGTTGTTTCTCCACTTCATACTTATATTCTTTGAACTTTTCAAAGGCCTCAGACTTGTGTTTCATCAAACACATATCCGAATCCAGATCTATCATCTATGAAAGTAATGAAGTATGAAAATCCACCCATGGCTTGCTTAGACATTGGTCCACATACATCTGTGTGTACCATTCCTAGCAAATTTGCAGCCCTCTCTCCATGTCTACTAAATGGAGACTGCAGTGCCACTATGAAGTGAGATTTTCATCATCCCTTTTCTTTTATTAGTTTGTTCAATCTGAAGTAAATTATGTCACATTTATACAGACCATTATTTAAAGTACCACGTCCATAAAGAATATTATCTCTAAGAATAGAACATTCATTATTCTCAATAATAAATGAAAATCCAGCCAAGTCTAACATGGGAATAATATTCCTCACAATCGAGGGAACAAAATAACAATTATTTCAAACAATAGTCTTGCCCGTAGGCATATGTAAATGAAATGATTCTACATCTTCAGCAGCAACTCTTGCTCCATTTCCATCAGTAGAATCACCTCCTCTTCCTCAAGAGTCCTACTTCTCCTTGGTCCCTGCAACAATTGCAGATATGAGAACCACAGGCGGTATCTAATACCCAAGTAGAAATTTGATGTAATGACATATTCACTTCTATCATGAACATACCTGAATCAGAAGCGGTAGTCTCACTACCCTTCTTCTTCTTCAATTCTGCAAGGTAAACCTTGCAGTTCCTCTTCCAGTGCCCCACCTTGTTACAGTGAAAGCAAACAACTTTGCTCTCGGGGTCTTCAGCTTTTGGTGGAACCGGCGTTTTCTCACCTACTTTCTTCTTCTTGGAAGGGTTCCTCTTCCTTTTCTTAGGATTGGAACCTTCACCAATTAGAAGAACAGAACTCTTCTTAGGGGGAAAATTCGATTCCGCAGTCTTCAACATGTTGTGGAGTTCAGGCAGGCTGACATCCAACTTATTCATGTGAAAGTTCACAACAAACTGCGAGAACGAACTCGGAAGCGATTGCAAGACCAGGTCTTGGCTCAGCTCCCCATCCATGGCAAAACCAGGTTGTCCAAGACGTTCAATCAAATTGATCATCTTAAGTACATGGTCATTCACAGATGATCCCTCAGACATCCTACAACCGAACAACTCCTTCGATATCTCATATCGAGCTGTCCTCCCTGCCACATCATACAACTCTTGTAGATGCATGAGGATAGTGTGAGCATCCATATGCTCATGTTGCTTCTGTAGCTCAATGTTCATGGAAGCTAGCATGATGCATTGAGCAACATTTGCATCATCTATCCACCTACGATACACAACATGTTCATCATTATGTTCATCACTAGCAGGTTCAGTAGGCTTAGGTGAGTCAATCATGTATTCCAGCTTCTCAATCCTGAGAACAATTCTCAAGTTTCGAAGCCAGTCAGCATAATTAGGACCAGTCAATTTGTGAGCATCTAGTATGCTCCTGAGTGATAGTGCAGAAGACATAACGTACAAAGTAAATCTGTAAATGATAAACACATAACAACACTTAGCAAATATTCGATTTCATTTCAAAACACTATATGAATCGGGTCTTTATTCATAAGTGGCTCCCACTAGTTTTCCTAATTTATTCAACCCCCTACATGAAAAATTAAGCATTCATAATGCTAGTGGGAATAGGGATCCTACATTCCATTACACAACCCCGGCTGTGGCACGAAACGCCATGTAATGTTCAATAGGCAGACAACTCTTGTCAATTACATCTAATGTTATTCCCTAATCAAACTTTAGCCTCTTGAATAATTGAGTCACGGCTGTGGCACGACAAACTCAATATTCTAAGTCAAGTCTAACCCAACATTCCGTACAATTGAATCAGTCCCCAAAAGCCCACGGCTGTGGCACGTAACGACCTTTAGATTCTTATTCAATGTACACATCTCTATGTAATAGACAAGTATTTCTTATTTCGAAATCAAAGCCCTCGGTTGTGGCACGAAACGACAATGATTCAAAAATAAGAACTACTTTCTACCATATTGGAAGGCTATGACCGACACAAGCCCGTTGTGTCATTGGCCAATTACTACTTGATATTATTTAATTTTAGAGGTATTATATTACGTTACAATCATAATCATATTATAAAGAGATTCTTCCTTTTAAATTAAATATTTCAAATCAATAATCAATAATCAGATGATTCCCAGATCGGGTGGAGCATTGTCAAGAGGCGTCACTTAATAACTCTTTCTTACAGATAGAAATCTGTTGTTGACAGAATCATCCTTTCTCTCATATCAAAAATTCATATTCAATTACGTGTTTCATAAACACAAGAATCTCATGATTGTATTCATAATATTATTATTAAGGTTATGAAACAATTTCACTATACTAGGTTGTCTAACAAACGCCTTATGTTTATTTAAGTTCACCTAAATCTATCATCGCATGATAAACTAAGCATATATCACATATATCAACAAGAATAAACATCAAGGTAGACATGTTATATCATCTAGCACATTATTCTAAGCATTATACATCTCTATGTATCACATGAAGCATTTAAAAGCAACTTAAACAATTAAAAATAGCTTTAAAACACTTCATGGAAATATAAAAGTTCAAAAATTTTATATAAACTAAAATTGATCACTCCATTAGATCCGTCTCGAAAAAAACGAATCCAACGGTATATTGCACGCCCAAAACGGAGTTACGAAACTCCCAGAAAATCAATTTTAATATCAACAGACGGGCTGTAACGCATTCCGGTGATGCGTTACACCCCTTTTAAGCCATTAAAGGGTGTAACGCATTTCGTGAATGCGCCAGAGGTGTGTCCGGAATGCGTTACACCCATTTTATTTTTTTTATTTTTCTGCAGCAGCCGTCACTTTCTCCTCGAAAAACGTGCATGTCAGACCTGACCTCCTTGCAGATAGCAGCCACACAACAGAGTTACAGTAGCAGAGCAGATAACTTACAGATGTACATATATATATACTTACAAATAATATATATATATGATTTATTTAATTACGAATTTAATTACAATAACTTCAAAAATTTATAATAAAAAATCTATACATCATAAAATTATGAAAAAAATACCCAAACGATCTACAATACTTGTTGAACCCAGATCAACATTCAAAATTATTATGAGAAACGATTTCTCATCAGACAAAATTAATCAATGATATAACTTGTAAAAATCATAATTAATTCATACAAGCACATAAAATTCTGAAATTTTTATCACAGATCTATATGCATACAACCTATGCTCTGATACCATTGTTGGATTTTTAATGTAGCGGGGTCATGGTAAAACACTTTTACACATACAAAATCCAAATAAAAGCATATAAATCATGAATAAAAATTCGAGGGATCGAATCTAACCTTTTAAAATAATTCAGAGACAACGATCAGAGATCCTTAGCAGTTGCTCCTCAAGTGTGAAGCACTCCACCGGTATCCACCAAGAAAACGATGTTAAGGAGGAGGAAGGAGGTGGAGAGAATTGGGTTTTCCAAACTTTTTGGGTTTTCGGGTTCGATGTGGGTCAGAATAAAATTAGGGTCTATAATAGTGTATTTATAGGCAAAATTTTCAGCTGAAATTTTCCCATAAATATTATTATTATTATCCTATTTATTATTCTCATTAATAATTAAAACACCTTTTAATTATTAATCCTTTTTCTAAATACTTTAGAAATAATTCTCTCTCTTGATTTAATTTCCAAAAATTAAATCCTTTAATTAATAATATTAAGAACTTTTCTTAATTAATTTATAATCAATTAAATCTCATTTAATCAATTATTAAATTTGCCAATTAATTATTTATTTCATAAATAAATAATTATTAGCCATTATTAATTAATTCCTCCACCATTAAATCATTCTCTTTTTATGGTGTGACCCTGTAGGTTCAATATTAAGCCGGTAGTAGAAATAAATAATAATAAAACTATTTTATCATTATTTATATAAATTCTCTAATTTATTAAATATGATTAATTAATTAATCACATTTATTCTACATCGTGAGGGATACTTCTCAGCATATCGCGACTATCCGGATAATATGAATTCACTGCTTAGAATACCAAGAACCTGTCAGTGAATAGTTACCGTACAATAAACTCCTTCTACCCTACAATGTCCCGATTAAATATAAGGCATGGATCTCGTGTCAAGCCTATCTAATTCAATCACTTTGCTTACCATTTACTATGCGTAGTTCTATGCAAATTAGAAACTCCTTTCTAATTTCATTTACTCTGGCCAGAGATTCCTGAACTAGCATAAGTGGATCAGCCTTGAACATTCGCTTCCTTCACTGGAAGGGGTAGATCCTTTATTGATCATACACTATCTTCGTGTACAAATTCATATACCCAGAAGAGCCCTAATAATTGTTCCTGGAGACTAAGAACTAAACCAAAGCATAGTTCAGTGTACACAAGATGACTATGATGACCTCAAGTCTAAGGATACTTGTACAACTATCACTATGTGAACAACTGCTGACACGTGAGTGAACTCCATCAGTTGTTCAGCTGTGCGAGTCATGTTCAGTGAACTTATTCCATAATAAGCACCTACATACTAGCTATAGTGTCACCACACAAATGTCTATGAGAACAGACATCCTTCATAATGAAGCAAGCATAGTATGTACCGATCTTTGCGGATTATTAATTACCAGTTAGTAATCCTCTGACCAGGAACTATTTAAGTTTAGAGTTATCATCTTTTTAGGTCTCACTATTATGATCTCATCATAATCCATAAAATGCTTTACTCTAAACTATGGTATATCTTATTTAAACACTTAAATAGATAAAGCCCGTAATAAAAATAAAACAAGTCTTTATTAATATCAATGAAATCAAAACAGATTACATAAAAGTTATTCCTAAATCCTAATACATGATTGGACTTAGGACATATTCCTTTCAGTAATAACTGTGTCATTAGCAGTGTCTTTGGCTTGAGCTGGAAGGGTTTCAATGATAATTGGTTCTTGTGAGATCAGAGATTCCTGATCCCCTTCCTCAGCTTCTTCAGTATCTTCTGATATAGCCTTATCCAAATTTCTCCTAGCCTTTATTTTCTTCAATCTCCTTGCCAATGAAGGAGTTGCTTCAGCAGCATCAGAATTTACAGATTTCCTTTTCAAAGTATCAGAACTTTGAGCTGCTTTATGTTTCTAAGAAGTAACATTCTCATCTTCAACTATTACAGGTTCAGATGCATGAACTCGTGCTTTAATTGTTTCCTCTTCACTCTCAGACTCATCCCTGAGAATCATCTTCCTTCTCTTTTATGAAGGTTGAGGAACAGACTTTGTCCTCTTAGAAGTTTTGGAAGATGAAGGTCTGGTTGGTTGTGCTGATGGTTGAGAAGTCTGAGGTATTTGTGTAGAGGTGGTAGGTGGTGATGGTTGAGGTTCTGATGGTTGGACATCAGGATATAGTGTAGTGTATTTAATTGGATCATAGATTATTAAGGCTTGTTTGATAGATAAAGGAACTCGGAGGGGTCTTAACACAGCCTTCTTATTATCAGTAGATAATAAGTCATTAAAAGCTCTTTTAGCTGGTCTGAATGATGGAATTAATTCACTAGCTGATTGGGGCTTATCATCACAACAAAAACTATAAATAAGCTGACAGAATCTAGCAAAATAAACAGTATTTCTGTCTTTTGTCATCTTATCCCCAATGAAATCTATGACAACACTTGCATAATCAAAATTAGTTTGATTAATGAGAGCATACCCGATTTGTTGACTGAATATTGGGATTGCATCGAAGTTAGAACATTTGTTTGCAAAAGTCTTGGTAATGCAGTCAAAGAAGAAACTACATTCCCTCCTTATGTAAGGTCTTTTCAATTGACCCAGCTTTGCCAATGTCTTTTCATACCCCATACTGGCCATTATATTTTGAAGAACTGGCTACTCAACAGTAGAGTAAACGCAGTTCTCAGGCAGCTGCAGTGCTTGTCGAACCGTGGCCAATGTCACGACATGCTCATCTTCCCCTGATGAAAAGATAATACTTGGGGACCCTTGAGCACCACCATCATCATATACTCCACTTCTCCATAACTCCAACACTTGAGTTCCAGAGACTGCATCAGGTTGGGTCAAAGCGTACCCAATATCAGAATTAGGGAGAAAATCCTGAATGAAGTGAAGTTCCGATGGAGCTTCAGCCTTACTAAGAATGGCGGAGTAGTTGTTAGGAATAAACTTAGCTCCATTGAAAATTACGTCTTTTGGTGCCATCTCTGCAAGAAATTAAGTGAGAAAGAGAGTGTTTGCAAAGTGTTTGTTAAAAGTCCTGAAAGAAAACGCTTCAGAGAATATTAGAGCGAGAGAGAAAGTAAAAGAGATTAAGAATAGAAAAGTAAGTAAAAGGTTAAAAAATCTTTTTAACTCCCATATATATACTTTCTCCACTCAACAGTTATATTTTTGAAACATGGGATACACTTTACACCTGGCACCGTGTGAACGGCCAATAAACGGTTAGAGCAGGAGTTAATGGGCACGTAAAATAAACAATAGTTACCGTGCACATGCAGTTTTTCAGGATATACACGTTAACCACTAACCCATAATGATTATGACTATTTTTATCTCACCCAAATTTATTCTGATTTAAATATGACTGTTTCAGATTTTACCACAAATAAGTCAAGTAAAGAAAAATGCCACGTAAGCATCAAGGACTCCATCAGGATTTAATATCAGAACTTAACTTATATCAGATTTTAACAGTCATCAGAACATGGCTTCTATACTCAAAAAGTGAATATCTTTTTCTGTGATTCTTCATGCAAATACTGACTTGGTTTCTTCAGAGTTTAATCATCAAAATTTCCATCAAAACTTGTCCTCAGAATTTATGCAAATGACACTTAACTGTTTGTCAAAAACAACGTAATCACCACAGTAATTTTCATCATTCATATGGAGTGAAAGTGTGTGCATTCAGCAAAATATCATATAAGATTAAAGTTTGATCAACTTCAGTACATCTTAGAAATAAGGCATAACTAAGAAAAATGCTTAAAATCTGTCATCAGTCATGATGTCTACTATAGAACAAATTTATGCATGAGTCCACCTCAACTGTTTGTGCTCATTTTATGCATCTTTTGAAATTCCTTTTTACAGTGGCTTCTCAGTGTAAGTGAGTCACGACTGCTTATCAGAATTTATGTTGTTATCAGAGTATTTCTCCAGTAATCATAGAGTGTGAAAAGTCACCAAGAATTTTTTTTTTTGCTTTTCTAATGCATATTACTTAATACCAGCAATGCACTTGGGTCTTCCCTACCACATTTTTACTCTAGATCTCAAAGGAGTACCTGACTTTTATTCTTTTCTTTTCTTTTCTTTTCTTTTGATAAGTGAGGCTTATCAACACTTAGTTCATTCTTAAGATTTACTGATATCAGAATTTGACAGATAAGAAACAAGAATCTAGTTTGTGACTTAGTAATAAGATATACAAAGTAAACTTGACTAAGCTCAATATCAGAATCTGCTTGTGTTAATGAGTTTCCACATAAACAACTAATTCAAACATTGGATTTCTAGTATGTTAAAGACTACTAGGTCAACATCTAGCACATTTATCCTCATTGGATTGAATAGCCACAGAACATTCAAAACACTTATCAGAGTATATAAATCCACATCAGATAACAATCAGCATTTAATGAATTTTCAAATTAAGCACATATTACATATAGATAATACAATCTGTAAACACTGATCATAAAGTCCGATGCATGAGAACAAAAACTAAGCAGATTTAGAGAAAGAACCTGAAACCATTCCAAGTTCATTTACCAATCTTATAAAAGTAGCTTCACATAGTGGTTTTGTAAAGATATCTGCTAGCTGTTGATCTGTTGGAACAAAATGCAATTCTACTGTACCTTTATCCACATGTTCCCTTATGAAATGGTACCTAATGCTGATGTACTTTGTCATTGAGTGTTGAACTGGATTACCTGTCATAGCAATTACACTTTGATTATCACAGTAAATAGGGATTTCAGAAAATTCTAACCCATAATCCAGTAACTGATTCTTCATCCAAAGAATCTGTGCACAACAGCTTCCTGCAGTAATATATTCTGCTTCTGCAGTTGATGTGGAAATTGACTTTTGTTTCTTGCTAAACCAAGAAACCAATCGGCCTCCAATAAATTGGCAGCTTCCACTAGTGCTTTTCCTGTCTATTTGCATTCTGTAAAATCTGCATCTGAGTAACCAATTAGCTTAAAATCTGATTCCCTAGGATACCACAATCCTAGATCAGCTGTACCCTTAAGGTACTTGAAAATTCTTTTCACAGCTAATAAGTGAGGTTCTCTTGGATTACCCTGAAATCTTGCACAAAGACAGGTAGTATACATGATATCAGGTCTACTTGCAGTTAGATAGAGTAAGGAGCCAATCATACCTTTGTAGTTAGTAATATCTAGTGATTTACCAGTATTCTTATCTAACTTGGTTGCAGTGGCCATGGGAGTGGATACAGTTGAACAATCTTGCATTTCAAATTTCTTCAGTAAATTTCTGGTATACTTGGATTGACAGATAAAAGTGCCTTCTTCAGTTTGCTTGACTTGAAGGCCCAGAAAATAGCTGAGTTCTCCCATCATACTCATTTGATATCTTGACTGTATTAGCTTTGCAAACTTCTCACACAGTTTGGAATTAGTAGAACCAAATATGATATCATTAACATATATCTGTACCAAAAGTAAGTCATTTCCATGGTTGAGGTAGAATAAAGTATTGTCAGTTGTGCCTCTGTGAAATCCACTTTCCAGAAGGAATTGAGCTAAAGTCTCATACCATGCTCTTGGAGCTTGCTGAAGGCCATAAAGTGCTTTGTCAAGCCTGTAGACATGATTGGGAAATTTAGGATCTACAAAGCCTGGAGGTTGTTCAACATATACCTCTTCTTCCAATTCTCCATTGAGAAAAGCACTTTTCACATCCATTTGAAAGACTTTAAACTTCTTGTGAGCAACATAAGCCAAAAAGATCCTTATGGCTTCTAATCTAGCAACTGGTGCAAATGTTTCATCATAATCAATACCCTCCTGTTGAGAGTAGCCTTTAGCAACCAGTCTTGCTTTATTCCTTGTAATTATTCCATCACTGTCAGTTTTGTTTCTGAACACCCATTTTGTACCAACAACTGATCTGTTCTTTGGTCTTGGCACTAGGGTCCAGACTTTATTTCTTTCAAATTTATTTAACTCTTCCTGCATTGCTTGCACCCAATCAGCATCTTAAAGAGCTTTTTCACTTTCTTTGGTTCAGTCTGAGATAGAAAGGAATGATAGAGACATTCATTTGAAGTTGTAGTTCTAGTTCTGACACCTGCTTCAGGATCTCCAATGATTAAATCAGGTGTATGTGCTTTAGTCCACTTCCTTGCAGATGGAAGTTGATCTCTAGAATTGGATCCTCCCACATGATCCATATTATCTCCATCATCATTTTCTGATGCTCCCCCTATAGTTATGCTCTCTGAGACTTTATAATTTGAATTTGATTTTTCAGGAGTTGAAGAACCAGAGCTTCCAAAATTATCAGAATTTGGCTCATCAGAACTAGATGAATCAGAACTTGAAGAGCCAGTGACAGGTTCTGATGCTTCTCGAGAGTCTTGAGATGTGCTAGGTTCTTCAGCTTGCTCCCCCTGGACAGGTGCATTTTCCTTTGGAGTTGTTACCACAGTTTCAACGATATCAGAACTTAATCCATCAGAACTTACATGATCAGGATTTAAGTCATCAGAATTTTCAGAATCAAAATTTAAATCTTCATTCTCAAATCTCAGCTGATCATGATCATCGAAATCTTCAAGTCCTGTAATCTTCTTATCATCAAAAGAGACATTGATACATTCCATGACAACTCTTGTTCTTAAATTGTAGACTCTGAAGGCTTTTGTGGAAAGTGAATATCCAACAAAAATTCCTTCATCAACTTTTAGATCAAATTTTGACAGCTGTTCAGGATGAGTCTTATGAACAAAACACTTGCAACCAAATACATGAAATTATTTCAGATTTGGCTTCTTTTTCTTCACCATCTCATATGGTTTTTTCCATACTTGTTTATAAGTGTAGCATTTTGTGTAAAATAAGCAGTCTGCACAGCTTCAGCCCAAAATAGGTTGGTAGCTTTGCTTCATCAAGCATTGTTCGTGCAACTTCAATGAGAGTCCTGTTCTTTCTTTCTACAACTCCATTTTGCTCTGGAGTTCCAGGTGCAGAAAATTCCTGTTTGATTCCATGATCTTTACAGAACTCTTCAATGATTGAATTCTTGAACTCAGTGCCATTATCACTCCTTATTATTTTAACAGAATCTTTGATCAATTTATCCAGCTGTTTGACATGATCAGTTAGAGTAGATGTTGTTTCAGTCTTCTTGTGCAAGAAATACACCCAAGTGTATCTTGTGAACTCATCCACTATAACCATAACATATTTCTTCTTTGCAATAGACATGATATTGACTGGACCAAATAGATCAACATGCAGTAGGTGATAAGGCTCAAGAATTGATAACTCAGTTTTGCTCTTGAAAGAAGATTTTCTTTGTTTTACCTTCTGACATGAATCACAAAGGCCATCAGGAGCAAATACTATTTTTGGCAGTCCTCTCACAAGATCTTTCTTTACAAGCTCATTTATATTGTTGAAATTTAAATGAGAGAGTTTCTTGTGCCAATTCCAGCTTTCTTCAATTGATGCTTTACTCAACAGATAGATTGCAGAACCATCAGTACTTGTTGAAAGTCTGGCTTCATAAATATTACCATGCCTGTATCCTTTCAGAACCACTTTGCCTGTAGAATTACTTATAACTTTACAGCGTTCTTCAAAGAAATCCACATGATAACCTCTGTCACAGATTTGACTTATACTCAACAGATTGTGTTTAAGTCCTGAGACAAGAGCTACTGTTTTAATGATGACATTCCTAAGATTGATTTTGCCATATCCCAGAGTTCTTCCAATGTTGCCATCTCCATAAAAAACTTCTGGACCAGCTTTCTCCACAGAATCTGATAGCAGGGCTTTATTTCCAGTCATATATCCTGAACATCCACTGTCCATAACTAGGATGTTCTTCCTGTTATCCTGCAATCACAAAGACCACTAATGGTTAGTTTTAAGGACCCATACTTGCTTGGATCCTTAGGCCTTTTTAAGTTTGTTAACATTTACAGCGGATTTAACATCAGAGTTTATGCTAATATTTTTCTTATTAGTATTAACAGTATCAGACTTTGCATCATACTTTACACTAGAAGGAATTAAAGCAACTTTCTTCAAAGAAGATTTTATCTGATAATAATCATAGTTAAAACTATGATATTCCTTACAAGTATAAATGGAATGCCATAAACTACCACAATGAAAATAAGGATTTTGTGGCTTAAACCTAACAGACTGACTCTTAACTACTGACTTAGAAGGTAAGGAGTTTATATTCTTATTCTTCCTGCAAAAAGAAGCTAGATGGTTAGAGTTTCCATAATTATAGCATTTGTTTCTAGGATCATTAGGAACAGGCATATAATTGTTGCTTTTATTTACACCTTCCTTTCCATTCCTATTTTTTCTAGCCACCTTTACCTTGTTTACACTGGTAATCTCTTTCAGCTTATGTTTAAGCTGCTTCTTTGTCATTAAGCCTATGTTAACTTCAGTTGGTTTATCCTGTTCTAATTTGTCAGAAGTTGACTCTGCTATCACTTCTGTCTCAATGTCTTTCATATTTTCAGAATCAGACTTTACAGTTTTAGCTACAAATTTAACAGGATTTACCTTTGGCTAAGTAGTCTGTTTAACAATAATTGGCTTAACTTGTCCAGTTCTTTTTTCACTTTTCTCATCTACATAACCTAAGCCCTCTTTCCAGTTCCCACTACTTAGTATTTCCTGAGTTGTTCTGCCAGAGTTAGTCCAAGTCCTGATAATCTCTCTCTCCTTTTCTAACTCAGTTTTTAGAGATTTATTCATTTTTAGCACTTCATCTCTAACATAAAAAGCATCATCTCTATTCTTCTGAGTTTGATGGAACATAACTAACTCTTTTTTTAAATAATCATTCCTCTTTTTAAAAGCAAGATTTTCAGAAGTTAATCTTTCACATGTTAAAGTTTGATCTCTATAGCTAATAAACATGGTTTTAAGATATAATCTCAACTCAGTAATATCATCAGTATGAAATGCATAAGTTGTTTGAGGTACCTTTAACTCAGCAGCATCAGAACTGCTATCGGCATTTGCCATCGAGGCATAGTTCTCCTCATCTTCAGAATCTGAAGTGTCTGTCCAGCTTTTCTTCTTTGTGACAAGAGCCTTGCCTTTGTCACTCTTTCCTTTCTTGCAGTCACGATATATGTGGCCTTTCTCACCACAATTGTAGCATTTGACATTCGAGTAATCTCCTCTGCCAGACTTTCCTCCTTTGCCTTCAGATTTTCTGAAGCCCTTCTTATCAGAACTTCTACCTTTCCTGGAAAACTTCTTTCCCCTTCTGAATTTCATGTAGGCTATCTTTGTGATACCCTTCACCATAAGAGCACACAACTTCATCATCTCTTTATCAGCATCTACTTCAGGTAGACTTTCAGTTTCTGATTTATCATCATCAGAACTTGATGATTCTGAATCAGACTTTATGATGAGAGCCTTGCCTTTTCCTTTCTTTAAGACAACCACTTTGGGGGATTCCTCCTCAGCATTAAGAGCAACTGTCCTTGACTTTCTTCCATGTCTCTTGCTTCTTTAATCCATCTCAAGTTCATAAGTCTTGAGCATTCCATAAATTTTATCAAGAGTAGTTTCATCAAGAGCATAGTTGTCTCTTATAATAGTAGCTTTCAAATCCCAACTTTCAGGAAGAGCTAAAAGGAATTTTAGATTTGAATCTTCAATGTCATATTCCTTGTCCACCAGTGACAGATCATTCAAGAGTTTAACAAACATGTCATATAAGTCAGTTAATGACTCATCACTTTTTGAGTCAAAGTGCTCATACTCTTGAGTGAGTATAATACTCCTATTCTTTTTGATTGCATTAGTTCCTTGACACCTTATCTCCAAAGCATCCCATATCTCCTTTGTAGTCTTGCATTGAATTACCCTATTTGACATGACATTATCAATGGCACTATGCAGCAAATGCCTTACCTTTGCATCATTGGCAATAGATGAGATATCTTGAGCTGTGTATTCACTTTTCTCCTTTGGTATGGTCTTTGCTGGATGATCTGTAACTACAACAGAGAGCTTGGTTGGCTTATGTGGTCCTTCATAAATTTTGTCTAGGTATTCTGGATCTGTAGCTTCCAGAAATATAGCCATCTTCACTTTCCATATGGGATACTCAGAAGGTCTCAGCATGGGAACCCTGATAGTCTCATATCAACTATGGGTTTGAGTCTTTGGAGTTTCTTCAGTTTTGGCGGGCTTGAATGGATTTTCTGCTTCTTCAGACATGATTGTTTTGGATCTTTACTGTATGTGTCTTAAAAGATGGGCTCTGATACCACTTGTTAGGTCACACAATACTGTAGAATGAGGTTGAATATATTGTAAAATACAATCAAATCGATTTAAAGCACAAGTAACAGAAAACATATATATTCGATATAATAAACTCTGTTACAATGGAACTGTTCTCTCTCAGTGATGAACAAATATCACGAGAGCTGCTAGGTTACAATTGTATGATCTTCTCAATGATCGTAACTCTTTTAGAGTAAACCTATATTTGTGTTTATATAGACACACAGTTACAAGATAACTTCTAATTGATATTGAATATAATTCTGTCTCCTAAAATATATTAATCAGATATCTTATATAATTCTTCTAGTCCTCTAACTCTTTTGTTAGGAATATGTGTATTAGTTTGATGATAAGTTAAGTAAAACACTTAAGTAGAAATCTAGTGTTTGTAGCCTCAACGGATAAGACCATCTTGGCTATCCGTTGAAGGAGTAGCCTTACTTAGCAATAAGTTTGGTATTGTAGCACATTTCACTCTCTGGTTTCAAGCTGTAATTCTTAGATGTTGTTAGGAAATGATCAGTCATGTTGACTACTAATGGATGTACAAATAGGAGGGCTAATTGTAAATATTTCATGCCTTGTAATTTTGTATAAGTGAAGAAGTGTCAACGGATATTGAAGACCTTCAACGGATAAGAAACAAAGCTTCAACGGATGTCTCTAATGCTTCAACGGATAATATCCATCAACGGATAAGTGCTTCAACGGATAAAGCTTCAACTGCTAGAGCATCAACGGATAAAACCATCAACGGATGAAAGCTTCAACGGATGCTCAGTCTCATAGCAGTTGATAGTGACAGTTAACAAAGCTGACAGAGGCACATGGATTGACAGAGATAACTGGAATGTGGTAGCCTATTTCAGGAACAGCAGAAAAAGCAGCCATTTTTAGTCTGGTTCAAAATGGAAAGTCAACAGATAATTCCATATTACACTGGATAAAAATGGAATAGAAACAAGTGGAGAACTATTTTCTTATTGTACTTTATCTTTGTCTTCACTTATAAACTTGGTGATATATAAACCAAGTAGTATCTAGTAATTAGATGTGAATTTTCCCTGAGCTGTTTAGAAATATCAAGAGAGAAAATCATCTAGTCTGTACTAGGAAGCAGCTGTGATTTAATTTTGAATCACAGATTTTCTGAAATAACACATCTCTGGTGGAACAACAAATCCACCAGAAAAGTTTTTAAGTTCTTTGTGTTCATTACATTTGTGTTTGAATATATATCTGTCTGCATCAGCTCCAAGTAATTCACACACATTTGATCACTCAAACACTTAGCCTTACAAACTGCTCAAAACTTGAAAAAGTTTTGAGATTTACATTCAACCCCCCTTCTGTAAATCTCATTGTTAGTCCACTGGGAATAACATCTTTACATGCATATCTTCTTCTTGTATTAGTCTCGATCTTCTTTCCTGTAAATCAGCTTCCTTCCTTAACTGTTAGTCCTCCAGTACTTATGTTCTGATATCCATCTTCTGATATTATCTTCTGGTAATCTAAGTCATGATATCCTTAAGTCCTGACTTCCAGTAAGTCCTGATTTCAGTAAGAACTGATATTTCCTGTTAGTTAAGATCTGAAAACTAAGCATGAAACACATTAGACATGACATCCTAAATATATCCAACAAACTCAATAGACCATCTTTGGTCCAACACAACTACCTCAGAGGAGCCTGACATGGAAGGAACTGGAACTCTGCCCTGACTATCACGAAAAAATATCTTAGGCATCTGTAATACAAAGATAAAACAGTCTGCAAGGGTGAACAATAAATTGCTCAGCAATACCTCTATGTGAATAACAAGTAAAATAATTTATGATAAAACAGTGATAGGAACGCAAAATATAGCTCGTGTACAAAAGCAGAGTAAACATTCATAAACTGGATATTCAAAACTAGCATGCTCCGAAAAATAATAATATCAGTTGTGTGCTGTGTATAATTATCAGAATCAAAGCTTAGCATGCTATTTCATTTTCAATTCATCTGTCTCAACAAGTTGATTTGTTAATCAATTTCAAAACGGAATCAATCAAATCTATTGGACGTTCAATGGGTGAAAATAGCTGATCAGTCTATCCTCACCGGACAGCGACTAACGACCATCCAGAATAAAGAATGTGTTCCGGAACTTGGGAAAAGACTAGCTAGGTCTTTCCCCCAACGCTGGACTAATTGGTTAAACAGAGCGTCCAACCGAATTTGCCTCTTACGTCACCACCTGCTGGGCCGTTACCGAATAACGGGCCTCTTACGCAACTCCAATAGATTAACTGAATTCCCTTTTTGCCTCTTTCCAAAATTCCACGACATAGGTGGATCAAAATATTCCACGACATAGGTGGATCAAAACCTTCCACGACATAGGTGGATCAAAACTTTCTATGACATAGGTGGATCAAAACACCTTTCTTTATCCAGTTTCCAAAATCACTATCACCTATCTCTTTTTAAAATCATTCTATCACAGCACACTATTTAAAACTTCTTTTAATTTAAATCATGTTGAGAGATATGTGCTTTCAGAAGTTACTTTTCCCCAAAAAATTTTTAAACAACATTTTCAAATACAGGTGATACGTAACTTAAAATGTTTATGTTCCATTACGAGATTAAAATATCAGTTATTCACATATACTGAACCATAAAAGAATGGTCAGGAGTACTTGCCTTGCAGAGAGCTACAACTATCTCTGATTGACCTTGAACCGATTTAGGACACTCGGCTTTATCGTTTTACTATTTGACTATCCTGGATCCGACTTCAACGCTCAGGTCATTCGCTTGGAACCTCGCTACGCTTGTCGACTGATCACTAGGTTATTTTAGTTCGATATCAATTCTTGAGTCCTTCGACTAGAACCTACAGAGCTGAAATACCCTATGTTAGACGTCTAGGTATGCTTGATATATCCTTGATATCAATCTTACCCAAACGATAATAGTCCCGACTCGTACTTATACACATTACCATAAAACAAGTAACATACAAGTTATCAGTTATATTTTACAAAATATTTATTTATAATTATATAAATATTTACATTCAACTGGTGGTTCCGATATTTTACCGGATACGTCCACGGAAATCGGGCAGCGTCTCCTTTGTTTATCGGACTACCCGTCGAAACAATCGTCGTCACAATCCATAGACAACCCAACAATCACAAATTCCCAATCACCGGTATTATTAAATTATTACTATTATTCGCATTTTATATTTTTATTCGTATTAGGACTCAGAATTATATTTTTATATGGCCCGAAGGAAAGTTAAAATTACAAAAGCCCGAAGGCGAGTATCAGAATGTTACAGAATGAAAAGTTATTACAAAAGACATCTAGTCCTGGAGGTCTTCGTCTGAATGTTCTTCATCCTCGCCCGAGGACACGACTGGAGCTTCCACGGCCGCCCGACCTATGGGGTCTTCCAAGCTGTTATCCAGCAGCTGCTTATGATCCCATCCAAGGTTATGGGCCTTTTTAAGGACATAATCAGCCCCAAACTGGAAGCACCGCTCCTCGTTCTGATCTAGCTGCTTATTGGTTTTCCGAAGCTCCTTTCGGGACTTCTTCAGCTGATCATTCCTGTGAACGATCCTCCGGTTCTCCGGGCGAGATCTCCCTCCACCCGCTACCTATCCTCCTGCAGCACCGTGGCCTGACCAACCAATATCTCATTCTGGGCTTGAACCATTTTTAGCTCCTCCTCCGCAGCTGTGGCCCTCCTCTCCAGCTCCTTGACCTCGGCCATCATGGCCTCCATGTCTCGGACCTTCTCCTCCACAGCAGCAGCCCAAGGAGCAGCCTGTAAAAAATACAAGGCAAAAATATGTCAAATGAATGAAGAATAAAAATATATAGAAGGACTAAGACAAATAGATGTAAATTCAACTAGTTACCAAAGACAGGAAGGACATCAGCTCGGTACAAGCTTCCGTTGGAGAGGCCGCCGTGAAGGCAGGCAGATCGTCAGGGAGTTGAAGGTCGTGGCACAGGTCAAAGGCCACATCCTTCCTAGACTTCCTAGCCGGGTAGACAGCGTGGTCGGACGTCAGAACGCCCCACTCATGGAGGTACATCTGAATGACCCCGTCTCGGCTTCGGGTATGCTTGGATGGATCCCCCTCCCCCATGAACTCTGGCCCATCCCTTTCGCCGTCTTCCGAAGCCAGAGGAACTTGTAGGAGTGGGGTCGCCCTCTCCGCTTCGGGCCTCTCCCCCGTCTCCTCGGAAGGATTGGGAACCACCTTCTTTCCGGCAGCCTTGGCCCTAGCAGCCTCCTCCGCCGCCCTCTTCTCGGTCGTCTTGGCCTTCTTCCTCTCAATAAGGGCTTCCCTGGAAGACACTGGAAAGCAAAAAAAAGGTCAGTCTAAGCAAGTACAACAGAATGCTATATAATGAAAGAAGAAGGAAGAAAACAACGAACGAACAAATGGGAAAATAGTTATACAATGATAAAACTATAATAAAGCTATAGTACAAAAAAATAGATGAAGGAAGAGTTTGTTACCCCCACCCCACAAGCTCAGAAGCCAGTCCTTGTCCCGACACTCCTCAGGGCCGATCTTGCTCACCTTCACATCCACTAGGGCCGCATAGCTGTCCTTCTCTTCATCTGTCAAGTTCGACATATTAAGCACTAAAGCATTGACATCACGCCACACCAACATCTCGTCCAGCTTAGGCCCACTGATGAAGCACCAGTGAGTGTGGGTGATTTTGTTGCTGGAATTGGTGGTCGTCCAGTCCGCTCGGCCCGCCCGACGAACAATGTTGTAGAATCCCGGGCTCTTCGAATTCTTCCGAAAATCTAAGTGATATCAGAAGAGTCGAGTACAGGGGCGAATACCGGCCTGGAGACACCTGTTGTGGAAGTGGTTGATATGGATGAATCCATTAAGATCCATATGTCCCAACGCGATTCCCATATGACTAAAGAGATGCCTCAGAATCTTCAGCAGCGGCACTCGAAAGCCGCACTTAAATGCAGCCTTGGAAATCCTGACCACACAATCTCCATACCCCTTCGGCACGCCAGGGGTGTCGTAGATTCTCTCGTCCTCCTTGGCCGCATACAGCCAGAATAATCCCCGAGGAATGGAGTAGTCAGAATATATCTGATCCACTCGCTCCTTCGACAGTTCCGATCGATTGTTCACCGCCGGATACGATACCACAAAATCATAGAGAGCTTGGCCCGTCCTCTCGGGACGAATAGACGACGTCCCAGCCAAAGTGTTCACCCTCGGAACGGAGGTCTCGGCAGGAGGATTCGCTCGGTCCATGTCCCTTTATTCGGAAACAGAGAGACGATTAGTCCACGTGCTCGTATTAAACCAAAAAAGAAATAATAAAAGGGCAAGGGACCGAGTACATGTCCTAGAACCGAGCGAATAATAAAAAGCCTGGAGTCGGCTCCCAAAGGATGTTCTAACAGTCAAGTTTTCCCGAAGGAAGTTCTTTCCCCCATAAATCCTTCGCCTGCCATCTTTAAACTCCAGACAAAAAAGACTACACCCTGGGTCGGCTCCCGAAGGTTGTTCTACGATAAAAAATCCCGAAGAGAGTTATTGACCAAGAACAACTCACATGCCCTCTTTAAACCCGTTGAGTGCCCCTAATAAAGCAAAAACCCAAAAAATTTCTACCAACTACCCAGAAAGTACATCCCACACCATAAATCAACACATAAACATAAAAACAGAGCCCAGAAAATTACCTATGGACTCGCATGCAAAAAACATAAAGTGCGCAAAGAGGAAAATGGGAACTTACTGGATTTGAAGGTGTTGTTTGACTGAAATGGGATGATTAAGAAATGTGGAGTTATTGCTGTTGGATTTTTAACACAGCGGGGGCATGACAAAACACTTTTACACATACAAAATCCAAATAAAAGCATATAAATCGTGAATAAAAATTCGAGAGATCGAAATCAACCTTTTAAAATAATTCGGAGACAACGATCAGAGATCCTTAGCAGTTGCTCCTCAAGTGTGAAGCACTCCACCGGTATCTACCAAGAAAACGATGTTTAGGAGGAGGAAGAAGGTGGAGAGAATTGGGTTTTCCAAACTTTTTGGGTTTTCGGGTTCGATGTGGGTTTAGCATAAAATAGGGTCTATAATAGTGTATTTATAGGCAAAATTTTCAGCTGAAATTTTCTCATAAATAATATTATTATTATCCCATTTATTATTCTAATTAATAATTAAAACACCTTTTAATTATTAATCCTTTTTCTAAATACTTTAGAAATAATTCTCTCTCTTGATTTAATTTCCAAAAATTAAATCCTTAATTAATAATATTAAGAACTTTTCTTAATTAATTTATAATCAATTAAATCTCATTTAATCAATTATTAAATTTTCCAATTAATTATTTATTTCATAAATAAATAATTATTAGCCATTATTAATTAATTCCTCCACCATTAAATCATTCTCTTTTTATGGTGTGACCCTGTAGGTTCAATATTAAGCCGGTAGTAGAAATAAATAATAATAAAACTATTTTATCATTATTTATATAAATTCTCTAATTTATTAAATATGATTAATTAATTAATCACATTTATTCTACATCGTGAGGGATACTTCTCAGCATATCGCGACTATCCGGATAATATGAATTCACTGCTTAGAATACCCAGAAGAGCCCTAATAATTGTCCCTGGAGACTAAGAACTAAACCAAAGCATAATTCAGTGTACACAAGATGACTATAATGACCTCAAGTCTAAGGATACTTGTACAACTATCACTATGTGAACAACTGCTGACACGTGTGTGAACTCCATCAGTTGTTCAGCTGTGCGAGTCATGTTCAGTGAACTTATTCTATAATAAGCACCTACATACTAGCTATAGTGTCACCACACAAATGTCTATAAGAACAGACATCCTTCATTATGAAGCAAACATAGTATATACCGATCTTTGCGGATTATTAATTACCAGTTAGTAATCCTATGACCATGAACTATTTAAGTTTAGAGTTATCATCTTTTTAGGTCTTACTATTATGATCTCATCATAATCCATAAAAAGATTTACTATAAACTATGGTATATCTTATTTAAACACTTAAATAGATAGAGCCTGTAATAAAAATAAAACAAGTCTTTTATTAATATCAATGAAATCAAAACAGATTACATAAAAGTTATTTCTAAATCCTAATACATGATTGGACTTAGGACATATTCCTTTCAATCTCCCACTTGTACTAAAGCCAATCACTCTGGTATCTAATACCCATCTTGTCTTCATGACGATCAAAGTGACTTTCATAAAGTAGCTTTGTGAGTGGGTCTGCTATGTTGTTATGTGTGTCAATTCTAATTCAATACAATATAAGAAATGTTACCGCGCTCCCACTAACCCTTTTATAGACGCATGGTTCATCTGCGTTTTTGATAAAATCAAACTCTTTGATTGTCTCATCAAAACGAATGTTCCATCTTTCGAGAAGCCTGCTTTAAACCACATATGGTTCGCAGTAGCTTACACACTAGGTTTTCATTTTTCTTGGAAAGAAAACCATCTGGCTAATTGCCAGATCTCATAGTCGTAGTAAGCAGCAATCGCAAGCAAAATCCGAACTGATTTTAACAGGGCTACAGGCAAAAGGTTTCATCAAAGTCAATCCATTGCCTTTGTTTGAATCCTTTTGCCAAAAGCCTGGCCTTAAAGGTCTCCACCTGGCCATCTGCTCTAATCATTCTTTTGTATCCCGTATACATAGATTTATTTCCGGATTTCATGGCACTATGCCATTTCTCTGAGTCAACACTACTCATAGCCTCATTATAGGTCACAGGGTCATCATCATCAATGATCAACAACTCATTGTCATTCTCAATGACAAGGCCATAATACCTCTCAGGTTGGCGAGACACTCTCCCTGATCTATGAATGGGCTGTTCCACAAAAGGTTGTTCATTCAGAACAGGTGTTTTCACTCGATCTGTAGTAGTTTGTGCTTCTTGAACTTCATCAAGTTCAATTTTGCTCCCACTGTTTCCTTCAAGGATAAACTCCTTTTCCAAGAAGGTAGCATGTCTGGATACAAACACCCGATGATCGGTGTAAAAGTAATACCCTAAAGTCTCTTTAGGATATCCCACAAAACTACATTTTACGGATCGATATTCCAGCCTATTTGGGTCAACTTTCTTGACATAAGTTGGACATCCCCAAATCTTAACGTGTTTAAGTCTCGGTTTCCTTTCTTTCCATATCTCATACGAAGTTTGAGGAACAGATTTTGGAAGGCACCATATTCAGTAAATATGCTGAGGTTTCCAATGCATAACCCCATAGGAATACTGGAAGATTTGCATAGCTCATCATGGACCGAACTATCTCTAACAAAGTTCGATTTCTCCTTTCAGATACCAATCTGGAGGAGTCCACTGGGAGACTATACCATTTACTTTGAGATAATCTAGAAACACTCCATTAAAGTATTCACCACCTCGATCTGATCGAAGAGTTATAATACTATGTTTGGTTGTTTCTCCACTTCATACTTATATTCTTTGAACTTTTCAAAGGCCTCATACTTGTGTTTCATCAAACACATATCTGAATCCAGATCTATCATCTATGAAAGTAATGAAGTATGAAAATCCACCCATGGCTTGTGTAGACATTGGTCCACATATATCTGTGTGTACCATTCCTAGCAAATTTGCAGCCCTCTCTCCATGTCTACTAAATGGAGACCGCAGTGCCACTATAAAGTGAGATTTTTATCATCCCTTTTCTTTTATTAGTTTGTTCAATCTGAAGTAAATTATGTCACATATAAACAGACCATTATTTAAAGTACCAAGTCCATAAAGAATATTATCTCTAAGAATAGAACATTCATTATTCTCAATAATAAATGAAAATCCAGCCAAGTCTAACATGGGAATAATATTCCTCACAATCGAGGGAACAAAATAACAATTATTTCAAACAATAGTCTTGCCCGTAGGCCTATGTAAATGAAATGATTCTACATCTTCAGCAGCAACTCTTGCTCCATTTCCATCAGTAGAATCACCTCCTCTTCCTCAAGAGTCCTACTTCTCCTTGGTCCCTGCAACAAATTGCAGATATGAGAACCACAGGCGGTATCTAATACCCAAGTAGAAATTTGATATAATGACATATTCACTTCTATCATAAACATACCTGAATCAGAAGCGGTAGTCTCACTACCCTTCTTCTTCTTCAATTCTACAAGGTAAACCTTGCAGTTCTTCTTCTAGTGCCCCACCTTGTTACAGTGAAAGCAAACAACTTTGCTCTTGGGGTCTTCAGCTTTTGGTGGAACCGGCTTTTCTTCACCTACTTTCTTCTTCTTGGAAGAGTTCCTCTTCCTTTTCTTAGGATTGGAACCTTCACCAATTAGAAGAACAGAACTCTTCTTAGAGGGAAAATTCGATTCCGCAGTCTTCAACATGTTGTGGAGTTCAGGCAGGCTGACATCCAACTTATTCATGTGAAAGTTCACAACAAACTGCGAGAACGAACTCGGAAGCGATTGCAAGACCAAGTCTTGGCTCAGCTCCCCATCCATGGCAAAACCAAGTTGTCCAAGACGTTCAATCAAATTGATCATCTTAAGTACATGGTCATTCACAGATGATCCCTCAGACATCCTACAACCGAACAGCTCCTTCGATATCTCATATCGAGCTGTCCTCCCTGCCACATCATACAACTCTTGTAGATGCACGAGGATAGTGTGAGCATCCATATGCTCATGTTGCTTCTGTAGCTCAATGTTCATGGAAGCTAGCATAATGCATTGAGCAACATTTGCATCATCTATCCACCTACGATACACAACATGTTCATCATTATGTGCAGCACTAGCAGGTTCAGTAGGCTTAGGTGAGTCAATCACGTATTCCAGCTTCTCAATCCTGAGAACAATTCTCAAGTTTCGAAGCCAGTCAGCATAATTAGGACCAGTCAATTTATGAGCATCTAGCATGCTCCTTAGTGATAGTGCAGAAGACATAACGTACAAAGTAAATCTGTAAATGATAAACACATAACAACACTTAGAAAATATTCGATTTCATTTCAAAATACTATATGAATCGGGTCTTTATTCATAAGTGGCTCCCACTAGTTTTCCTAATTTATTCAACCCCCTACATGAAAAATTAAGCATTCATAATGCTAGTGGGAATAGGGATCCTACATTCCATTACACAACCCCGGCTGTGGCACGAAACGCCATGTAATGTTCAATAGGCAGACAACTCTTGTTAATTACATCTAATGTTATTCCCTAATCAAACTTTAGCCTCTTGAATAATTGAGTCACGGCTGTGGCACGACAAACTCAATATTCTAAGTCAAGTCTAACCCAACATTCCGTACAATTGAATCAGTCCACAAAGGCCCACGGTTGTAGCACGTACCGACCTTTAGATTCTTATTCAATGTACACATCTCTATGTAATAGACAAGTATTTCTTATTTCGAAATCAAAGCCCTCGGCTGTAGCACGAACCGACAATGATTCAAAAATAAGAACTACTTTTCTATCATGTTGGAAGGCTATGACCGACACAAGCCCGTTGTGTCATTGGCCAATTACTACTTGATATTATTTAATTTTAGAGGGATTATATTACGTTACAATCATAATCACATTATAAAGAGATTCTTCCTTTTAAATTAAATATTTCAAATCAATAATCAATAATCATATGATTCCCAGATCGGGTGGAGCATTGTCAAGAGGCGTCACTTAATAACCCTTTCTTACAGATAGAAATCTGTTGTTGATAGAATCATCCTTTCTCTCATATCGAAAATTCATATTCAATTACGTGTTTCATAAACACAAGAATCTCATGATTGTATTCATAATATTATTATTAAGGTTATGAAACAATTTCACTATACTAGGTTGTCTAACAAACGCCTTATGTTTATTTAAGTTCACCTAAATCTATCATCGCATGATAAACTAAGCATATATCACATATATCAACATGAATAAACATCAAGGTAGGCATGTTACATCATCTAGCATATTAGAACAAGCAATATACATCTCTATATATCACAAGAAGCATTTAAAATCAATTCAAACGATCAAAAACAGCTTTAAAACACTTCATGGAATATAAACAGTTCAAAACTTTTATATAAACTAAAATTGATCACTCCATTAGATCCGTCTCGGAAAAACGAATCCAACGGTATATTGCACGCCTAAAACGGAGTTACGAAACTCCGAGAAAATCAATTTTAAAATCAACAGACGGGCTGTAACGCATTACAGGAACGCGTTACAAGCCCTGTAACGCATTCCGGTGATGCGTTACACCCCTTTTAAGCCATTAAAGGGTGTAACGCATTCCGTGAATGCGCCACAGGTGTGTAACGCATTCCCGGAATGCGTGACACCCCTATTTTTTTTTATTCTCTGCAGCAGCCGACAGCTTTCTCGAGCAGCGTGCCTGTCCTTTACTGTCTTCTTCCGTGCCACAGCAGACCACAACCTCAGACAAGCAACAGCAGCAATATACAACAAATGTACATATACTTACAATTCATATAAATTTATATATTTGATATGACTTTATTTAATTACGAATTTAATTGCAACAACTTCAAAAATTCATAATAAAAAATCTATACATCATAAAATTATGAAAAAAAATACCCAGACGATCTACAACACTTGTAGAACCCAGATCAACACTCAAAATTATTCTGAGAAACGATTTCTTATCAGACAAAATTAATCCATGATATAACTTGTAAAAATCATAATTAATTCATACAAGCACATAAAATTCTGAAATTTTTACCACAGATCTATATGCATACAACCTATGCTCTGATACCATGGTTGGATTTTTAATGCAGCGGGGGCATGGAAAAACACTTTTACACATACAAAATCCAAATAAAAGCATATAAATCGTGAATAAAAATTCGAGGGATCGAATCTAACCTTTTAAAATAATTCGGAGACAACGATCAGAGATCCTTAGCAGTTGCTCCTCAAGTGTGAAGCACTCCACCGGTATCCACCAAGAAAACGATGTTAAGGAGGAGGAAGAAGGTGGAGAGAATTGGGTTTTCAAAACTTTTTGGGTTTTCGGGTTCGATGTGGGTTTAGCATAAAATAGGGTCTATAATAGTGTATTTATAGGCAAAATTTTCAGCTGAAATTTTCCAATAAATAATAATATTATTATCCCATTTATTATTCTCATTAATAATTAAAACACCTTTTAATTATTAATCCTTTTTTCTAAACACTTTAGAAATAATTCTCTCTCTTGATTTAATTTCCAAAAATTAAATCCTTAATTAATAATATTAAGAACTTTTCTTAATTAATTTATAATCAATTAAATCTCATTTAATCAATTATTAAATTTGCCAATTAATTATTTATTTCATAAATAAATAATTATTAGCCATTATTAATTAATTCCTCCACCATTAAATCATTCTCTTTTAATGGTGTGACCCTGTAGGTTCAATATTAAGCCGGTAGTAGAAATAAATAATAATAAAACTATTTTATCATTATTTATATAAATTCTCTAATTTATTAAATATGATTAATTAATTAATCACATTTATTCTACATCGTGAGGGATACTTCTCAGCATATCGCGACTATCCGGATAATATGAATTCACTGCTTAGAATACCAAGAACCTATTCAGTGAATAGTTACCGTACAATAAACTCCTTCAACCCTACAATGTCCCGATTAAATACAAGGCATGGATCTCGTGTCAAGCCTATCTAATTCAATCACTTTGCTTACCATTTACTATGCGTAGTTCTATGCAAATTAGAAACTCCTTTCTAATTTCATTTACTCTGGCCAGAGATTCCTGAACTAGCATAAGTGGATCAGTCTTGAACATTCGCTTCCTTCACTAGAAGGGGTAGATCCTTTATTGATCATACACTATCTTCGTGTACAAATTCCTATACCCAGAAGAGCCCTAATAATTGTCCCTGGAGACTAAGAACTAAACCAAAGCATAGTTCAGTGTACACAAGATGACTATGATGACCTCAAGTCTAAGGATACTTGTACAACTATCACTATGTGAACAACTGCTGACACGTGAGTGAACTCCATCAGTTGTTCAGCTGTGCGAGTCATGTTCAGTGAACTTATTCTATAATAAGCACCTACATACTAGCTATAGTGTCACCACACAAATGTCTATGAGAACAGACATCCTTCATTATGAAGCAAGCATAGTATGTACCGATCTTTGCGGATTATTAATTACCAGTTAGTAATCCTATGACCAGGAATTATTTAAGTTTAGAGTTATCATCTTTTTAGGTCTCACTATTATGATCTCATCATAATCCATAAAAATCTTTACTCTAAACTATGGTATATCTTATTTAAACACTTAAATAGATAGAGCCCGTAATAAAAACAAAACAAGTCTTTTATTAATATCAATGAAATCAAAACAGATTACATAAAAGTTATTCCTAAATCCTAATACATGATTGGACTTAGGACATATTCCTTTCAATTGCTGCCCGTGATTGAAAAGCTTGAAAGAAAATGTGGATTTTTTATTGTTGTTTGTATTTGGCTTCCAGAAAATGATAAAAAGAAAATGAAGCATACTGTGACTCTTTATATAGGCGCCTAAAATGGGTTTGGGTGCCAAAAGGGGCGATGTTTGGGCGCTTTTGAAATGAATGCTCCAGATTGAAACGGTTGAGATTGAGCCATAAAACGACGTGACAAACAGCTGTCACATTAATGCACCCAGGAACTAGCCACGTGTACGAACGAAAATCGAGGTAACACCGAAGCAGTCGTCCTGGGATTTCTTCACCCCAAGATGGGCCTAGACTAATGTCCATCGGCCCGCCCGAAGGCCCAGCCGAAGGACAGGGACATGTTGGCTATGGGCCCAATACGGTCCACCAACCGAAGGCCCATTAAACATTGGGCTGAAGGCCCAACAGGATCATAAATCAAAGGCCCATTCAGCCAAACAGACTGAGGCCCACTTCCGTCCCAACCATTGGGATCACTTAATCAAAACACCCCCCTTTTTTTCTCCTTTGGATGATAAAGGTGTAACGGACGAAGACATTAATGGAGATATCAGGTGTAAAACACCTTGAAAAGTAAGAAATACCTAAATTACACACTCATTCTCTCAAACATTCTCTATTTTTCTTGTATTCCTTTAACCCATTTTACATCCAGATTCTCATTCTGACACCGGAGGTGAATCGAGGGACAATCCCTCGCATTCTCTTCCCTTTCAGGTGGCAGCCGAAGGTAGTTCCTGAGTGGCCGAAGCTTGTTCATTCATTCCGAAGAAGATCTGGGCATACCAATATTAAATCAACATTTTCTCATCAAAATTACATTTGTTGAGTAAATATATTGTTGAGGAAGCATCTCTACTTGACTACTTTTATCGTTGAAATACACAGCTTATTTGAAGGACATTGCAGGAATACAATTTATTATAGTTACAAAAAATGCGAAAATATGATATATCAAAATGTATCAGCAGATTCAATTATTACTGATCGAACGCCTAGTTAACTTATCAATAAGTAAGAATATGAAATTTCACATATCAAAAGTCCCGAACATAAACCCAGAATAGACTCTCACGAGAAGAGAGAACAGTCTCATATAAAATACAATCATCGGGCATGCCTCATTAAAGAAATATGTCACTTTTTGATTGATTGACATTGATACATCCTAATGCGACTAGCTAATTTATGATGATTTAGGATAGATTGTTGGTTGAAAATATATCTATCAGTTACGATCACATATTTGAGACCAAATATCGGTTAAAAATTAGTACACATTTTCGATTAATAATTAATTTACGACCAAATTATCTTTTTAGTTGGTTAAAAATAGGTATAACATGACTTTTCATTATGAGATGATGGGTCACATATGAAGAAACTCAAAATTTATAAATAATAAAAAATGTGGATCGTTCGAGATAGTGTTGCTTTTGTTTTCAATCAATGGGTCAAAAGCACAGTTTTAAATGACTAACAGACGGTGTCTGTCATTCCATAATTGAGATTATTTTGTAGTGGAATAAAATTAAGAAACATAATTATTGGAGGCTCATCGTGATGAGCTCGTCTGATATATTTAGGGCCGAATACACAAAAGCCAATAGATGTTAGCCCGAAGTAGGCTGAATCGGGAACACTATCTGAATGAAGTCCAAGCGGGGGAATCGGTCAAAAGCACGTCCGAAAAGAATGCCACGTTCTCCCTCAACAGGTACTCCCTGATTTCTCAAACAATCTCCAAGAGTGTAAGGACCGGATATAAACAGATTAATATACACAATCTCATACAAACAATTACATCTTCTATAAGCACATGAATGTTCATATCTTACCTACAAAAGACCAATTACTGATTCTCTCACCGGAGGTGAATCGGGGGACAAACACTCACATTATTATACTTGCAGGTCCGACCGAAGACCGTTAGTGCAGAATATTGATTCCAACATTTAACGCCGTCTGTGGGAACGTACAAGCAAGCTTAAGTCAACAATCAACATCTCCGGTGAAGAATGATATGATGTTGGATGATGCATTTTGTGGGCCTAAATCTTGGGAGAAGATAAGAGCTTCATTCCCTAATACTATGCATCTGCAACTTTGCCATGAATCTGAAGAAAGAAATCTCTTATGGAATTAAAAAAGTGCTTGCTTTCCAAAACTCCAGGGAAGTAATAGCATTATTGATTAGTGTATATGAATATTATCAAATTCGTGAATAGAGTTATGCATAATTTTATGTTATTACCTTACATATTCTGGAAACTAAGCACATTATAGTACGTTGCTTTATTGTTTCTGGAATGATTTTCCATGACCAAATAATATGCACACTATCGTGTTTTTGTCGTCGCCCATATTACTGAGTGGATATTAATTAGGATTAAATGTACAATACATGGCACATTATGTATTAATTCGTTATTAGATTCGTGACATTGTTATTAATATTCTTATTCTTTTAATTTGATACGAGGGAGATGCACGTGGTTTGTCCAATCGTCAATAAGCTCTTAAGAACCTAAGTCAATTTTAAGGTTGATGCTTGAAGCCCTATCCAAGATCAACTCAGCCTAAACAAAGTAATTTATCCAAATCGACCAACAAAGACAAAATCCTAGAGGAGGTGGAATCACGATCCATAATTACATGGAAGTACTCTGATGATTTTTGGGAGCCATCCACTTCAGTCATTACTTTTTTGTTAATCAGGAACCACGTCTTCTTAGTCACGGGCGAACTCTGTTCTACAATAATTCGATGGAAGCAATCAATCGTCTAACCATAATCATGTAGAATTATCAAAGAATCTGGATGAGAACAAACCAGTAGCTTAGATAAGTTCTCCGGAAAGCAAAGACAACGACATGAAATTCACAAGAAATAGAGAAACTTGCATCAAAGAAAAAAATCAGCAGAGATGAGACTCGACAAGAAAGAAAACAGGGACAAAAAAAATGGAGTCCAGAAAAAATACCAAGTATATAATCAGAAAAATGATGCTTAAAATTATCAATAGCAAGCATGCCATTGAAATTAAACAGGAATCCCAAGCTCTCTATGAAAATAGCTCTATATGTCTTACCAGAAACAACATACGAGTGTGCAATTGAAGCAAAAAAGGAGGATGCCAAAACCCCATAGCAGAGTCGACACAAAATCAAGATAGGTATTTTTGTTCGGTATTGGAAATTACATGTCATGCATTAAAATATCTAATAATCTCATGCAAACATTTATGCTAACCGACTCTTGAAAAGATATTTGTTGTCTTTCATAAATTTGCATATTATTAACGTGCATATTTAATACCATGAATATTTTATACCTTGCAAGAATATATGACATAATTACTTAAGATTTGTGTGCTAAAATTGTCAAAAATAGTAGATGAAGTTCTGCAATTCGGAAGGCATGATTCGCAGAAATAAAGTCCAATTTTTTGCTTCAATTTATGCTCTAACACTCTAAAATGGTGTTGAACTCAAGTATGATTACACAAGAGCATAAATAATCAGTGTTGAATTAAACGAATCAACAATACAATGAAACTACAATTTTTTTACACTAACTGAGAGGGAGACTACAAAGTATATAGCATCTAAATCAGCAAGATTAATTGTTACAACTCCAACAAAAAAAGCGAAAGTGACACATAACTAAAAATCTGAAAACTGCACAAGGTATGACTTTAGGTAATAAACTGCTTCTATAGGGAATATTATGGGAAACAAGCTATATACCTTTAGAAAGATCATGGAGTCTAGTGTTTTATGCACAAAACGGTTTATCGAAAGAAATTTTCTATAAACTGCTTTCATCCGGAAATCTTTGCAGAAGCTGCAGAATGTCAAACTTTGTAGAATAAACTGCTTTCATCCGGAAATCTCTGGACAATGAATTATATTCCATTAGAAAGATCTTGGAGTCTTCTTTTTTATGCAAAAAATAATTCATTAAAAGAATTTCCTACATCAAGTAATGGCTATTTTGGTGAAGATATGTCAACCTGTCCGATTTGCAACAATCCGCTAAACCTACAATTTTTCTACCTTAAGGGCCTCCTATTACGATTACTACGAAAATTGCCATGTAATGAACAAACCATTTGTGATGTTGCTGCACTTTCCAATGCAGGGGATAAGAAGTGCATCCAAATCAGAGATTGCAAAACAGGCCACTTGCTCCCCGTACTTCGCCCTTGAAGCTAGATTCTGCTGGTGCTACTGATGTTGATGTCAAAGTTCTTCCTCATGTTGATGGTAGTAGCTAATCTAAGTATTAACAAACAAAATACAAAAAAATGTGAAATCTCCAAATGAATAAACAATATTCAGAGAGTTTGATTTCGTTTGGTACAATCAGAATAGAAAATATAATTGAAAGGCATGCAATTAAAGGTTTCAGCATTGCAGAGAAAGAGAGGTGTGAAGTCTACTTTCTTTGAAAGAGGAAAAGGAAAAGCTCCCCAAAGCAAGGTGGATGTTGGTTCTATTCAGGTGTGAAGAATGATGTAAAAAACAAAAAGGCTGAAATGTAGAAATATGTTCCAAAGCAAGTGGCGAAAGAGCTAGCCCAACAGGGAACCATCTTGTATATAGTATCATCTTCTACTAGCCAGACTACACCAAACGAGATTACTAAAAGAAAATAATCTAGTCTCCATGAGAGTTCTCATTTATAACGGTACTTGTAAATGTGGTGAGTGTAGTAGATACCTGTTAGGAATATGTTTTGTACTTAATGATAACTTGAACAAAATACTTGGTAGAATTTAGTTAAGTAATTTTGTACTTTTCAACGGATGATCATTTTCA
This sequence comes from Apium graveolens, assembly GCF_009905375.1. Lineage (NCBI taxonomy): Eukaryota > Viridiplantae > Streptophyta > Magnoliopsida > Apiales > Apiaceae > Apium > Apium graveolens. Next base: position 205,518,606 of record NC_133656.1, read on the forward strand.
ACATCCATTGAAAGAGTAACTTGTGTAACAATAAGATTAGTAGCACATTTCTGCATACTTGAATGACTTAGTGATCTAGATACTGTAGATTGTTCAAGTCATGTTAAGTACTAGATTGATATGCAAGATGGGATGGTGAATTGTAAATATTAGATACCTTGTAATCTTGTGTAAATGAAATAGAGTTAACTGCCAAAAAGGCAGTCTCAACGGATGATTCACAAAGCTCCAACGGATGATCCACATAAGTCTCGACGGATGATCAAACAGATTTTCAACGGATGATCAATTTAAGTTCCAAAGGATGTTTAAATTGAAAAGAGCAGTTGATAGTGACTTGAAAGTCACATGCATTGGATAGATGCAAATGAAATGTGGCAGCCTGTTTGAAGGTTTTAGAGAACAAAAAAACATTTCCATTTACATGCTAAATAAATAATATTCAAAGATGCTGGAAAGAGAAGTGTAGCAGCATGAAGTTAGACTAGATATAGTTTATCTTATTATCTTGTCTTTTTATCATGTAACTTGGTAATATATAAACCAAGAGTAGCAAGTTGAAAAATATCCAAAAATTAGTAAGCATTTTACCATAGATATGGATAAGGCAAAATCTGTTAAGAATTTCTTCTATTCTTGTTTTTCAACTTGTAAGCAGCTGTGAACAATTTTGTTACATAGAGTTCTCAACTTAATATATATATCTCTGGTAGAAAAGTTCAATCCACCAGAAAGTTTTTAAATACTTGTATTTATTTACTTTGTGCTTTGATTTCAATATTACTTTCATTCCGCACCTAACTAAATCAAACACAGATATATATATATATATATTTATAGAAGAACGGTTCTTGAAATTGAAAAAGAAGTCAGAATTACATTCAACTCCCCTTCTGTAATTCTTGTTTAGATTGTTTGGGAATAACAATACCAACATCGGAAACAGTAGGTATACTAAGCAGGCAAGAGCGCGTGGAGGTTTGAAGCATCGGCATCGTGGTTCAACGGAATCATTACCAAATTTTTAAATGTGCACATCTTCAAAGTCAAGCAAGAATATTAAAAAATGTATGGACAAATAGGAGTCTCTGATGCCGAACCTATTGTTTATGATGCTTGGGACCCTTCTGAATGTTGGAACATGCCCGAGGAACCTACTGCAGCTGTCAATGCTAGTTTTGAGATGAAAGATCAAGGTGTAATGAAGGGCAACCAGGTTCCCACAGCTAGTCTTGATCTGACCAAAAGTACACTCTTTCGGATTTAGTACATTATATATTTCAAATACACTTCTTCGGATTTAGTACATTATATTTTTAAGTCCATTTCTTTGGATTAAGTACATTATTGGGTTTAAGTACATTCATTCGGATTTAACATATTAATAAAATAAATAAAAAAGCAAAGTACCTGCTTAGGAAGTATCCCGGAGAAGATAGGAACTTGCTTAAACATTAAAGGGGAATAATTATCCCGAAGTGGAACAAGTCTTTAAGACACTGAACAATCACATTCGTGACTCGGGGCAAAATCGACCCTTTTAAGCCCAGAATCTGAATTGCTCGGTCACTTAAATACTTGGAGGGTAAAGAAGGCAAATTCAAAAAATTATATCAAATTGTTCTAAGGTTGAATACCAAATATGCATAATTAAGAAAATTAGGCATATATGATTTAATTGTTCAAAAGTCTTTAAGACACTGATTATCTTTTTTTTTGGGATTCAGGAGAACAAATAGATCTAATTACTTCAAATCCCGAAGCAAAAATGCTCAGTCCCTTAAATATTTGGGGGTGGTAGAAGGTAGTTACCAATTCTTACTATGCTGAGGTAAAATACCGAACATGCATAAATTAAAAATTATATTAGGTTAAATACCGAAGATGCATAAATTAAAAAAAATTGTTAGGTTAAATACCAGATATGCGTAAATTAAAAATTACGTTAGGTTAAATACCGAAAATGCGTAAATTAAAAATTTCGCTACATAAAATACCGAAAAATACGTAAAATTAAAAATTACTCTAGATTAATTATTGAAAATGGGTAAAATAAAAAAAATTATGCCCATATTAATACACATACAGAAAATGCGTCAATTCAGTAAATTACGTTAAGGAAAATGTTAAAATTGAAGAGTCATAAAATAATTGAAATATGGAATGGAAATCGAAGAAGCATAAAAAAGAAATATGCGAGGTTAAAAATTAAAATTCCGAATTTGAACTATTCAGTCCCTTAAAACTCGGGGACAAAAATGATAATTTTGAAGGCAAAAACCGAAAACGCGATTGCTTAAAATTGCTATGACGAAAGACGAAGATGCAATTGTTACGAATATGCAATTGCTACGAAGATGCAATTGAGACAAAAGCCGAAGATGCAATTGCTAAAAATTGCTAAAGCAGAAGTCGAAGACACCGTTGCTGAGACGAAATGAAAGCCGAAGATGAGATACTAAAATTTTGCAGAATTACTAAGGTTATAGTCAAAGACGCAACTACTTAAAATTGCTATGGCAAAAACTGAAAATATAAATGCTAAAAATTGCTAAGGTAGAAGCCAAAGATAAGCCAATTATAAAATCAAAGAGACGTAAAATTACGCTAGGATGAAATAAAGACAAAATAGAAAGAAGTAAAACGCTTATAAAAGCATGAAAGTAAACCAAGTTATGTCGAAGGGGGACAAATATTAGCCTGAAGGCATATTATAAGTCACGCCCGTAAATAGACAAGAGTTAATGCCCGTTAGCATATTTTAAATTACAAATTGATCATATCAATTTGTAGTGTGAATCCGAAGTAGAAATTAAATTTTCAATAATTACAACATACAAGCAATAATCCGTATATAAATATTTATCAAAAATAAAATATTTTTTCCAAAAAAAATATAAAAGATATTAGAATTAACTTAGCCCAATGTCTCCCGGCAGGGAGGAATCAAGCTAGTGAAATTCATTTTAAAGAAATATATTAATTAATTAAGGAATAGGAGAACCAAAATAAATTGTTGCTAAAATATATCGGTTAAACATAATTATATCATATTTAACTAATATAATAAAGTAAAGAAAACATATTAGTGAGAGATAAATCTAGATTAATTGTCGTTACATTATATTCAATCAAAATTGGGGGAATGATAAATTTAGCTCATTCCAAGACTAAGTTGTTTTTGTCTTCATTTTACTACTATTAATTTCAGGTGAAAACCCAAAATACCCACAATTTGGGGATATTTGCCCAAAATACCCACCGACGGGAAAACCGCCCAAAATATCCATTGAATACGCATTACCATCATGCGTATTCTATTTTTTTAAAAAAGTAAAAGAATACGCATGTGAGACATGCATATTCACTCATAGAATACGCATATCTCACATGCGTATTCTTTGTATTTTTTTAAAAAATAGAATATGCATTTGTAACATGTGTATTCAGTGGGTATTTTGTGCAGTTTTCCCGCCGGTGGGTATTTTGGGCACTTGAAGCTGGAAAGTGGTGTATTTTGGGCATTCTTTCGTTAATTTTTTATTTCACATGAATAGGATACAAATTATACTTGTTCTAATATTAATTTAATTTATCTCGGATCAGTGATTTACATTATTTTATTTTAGCCCGATGCCCAATACACTGACCAAATTAAATTAATTATTTTTAGTTTAATTTTATTTTTTAAATTCCGGATCAATAAGATAATTTTATTTTAGATTGAATAATTAATATACATATATGTTTTTTTGTTGATCAGAAGTTTTGTGTTAGTCTGAATCAATTGTATAATGTATTTTTTTTATCCTGGATAAATAAAATATATTATTTTGTTTATCCAACTTCATTAATATAATTTTTTTATGAGGATTGATAGTATTATTATTTTATCTTAATCCGAGCCACATTATATATCAACCAAATATTTAGAATTATATTTAGTTTTTATAAATTTAATTAAGTCCGAAGTAACAAATTAGAATGATATAGAACTCAATATGAATTAAAATTTATATTGGTAGAAGAAGTTGAATTTAATATAAATTATAGTGAAATAGAGTTCGATATAAAATAAATTTGAAATTGGTAAAATAATAGAGAAAATTAATTTCAATATCAATTAGAATTAGAATTGATCGACCCAATAATTAGAATTAGAACAATTAAGTAAGGGTAATTAAATAATTTCAACAAGTATCGACCAATCAACTACCTATTAAGTGTCATAATATAAGTGTCCTATTTTAAATATAATAAAATTGATAGTTGAGTAATCTTAGGTGTCTTATTTTAAATATAATATTAAGTGTCATATTTTAAATATAATAGAACTACGAACAAATAACAGCCAAATTTTTAATGTTTAGTTTTTAATATAATAGTATAGATATATAATGTCATGAACTGTTTTTACAGTAAGGTTTGATTAGTAATTTTTTTGAACATCTTAACTTTTTCTAAAAAATTGATCTTATGCGAGACTGCGACAATTGAGTAATAAGGTAACAATGGAGCCCGCAAGGGTTGACTCAGTTGGTTAAAGAGAGGAAAACTATCATCTTGGTCACAGGTTCAAATCCCACGGGAGAAAAATTTATGATTATGCCTCCTATCGCTTAAATGCGGTAGCGGATGCGGGTTATTTAGGGAAAAAAAAGAAGAAGGTAACAATGATGTTTCATGCTTGGAATCATAGTAAAAGAATAGTAACTTTAAAAATATCTAGCTACTATGTTCATTTTTATATTATTGAAGTATAAAGGAAAAGAATATGTTCGTTCGCGGTTCAAGATCATTCAATCAGTCATTTTCCGTCGATATCACCCGATCAACATAACGTGAGAATATTATTATATATAAAAAAGATTTTGAGTAGTCTTATCTGGGCATGCGTGCAGATAAATTAACATAAATTAATATGCATACAATCAGAAGAAATGAAGTTGATGAGAGATAAAAGATATAAGCAGCAGCAGGGATTTAACTTTAAAAAGATCTCCAGGGACCATATGTGTGTTCATGTACATATACACACGATACTTTCTCAATAATACTTTGTGCAACATTTTTCTCAACTCCCACAGAGTCTCAAGGCCTTAATCTGTGGCTGCCATTCACACTGTAAATTACAGCTGGAGGGGGGGGGGGGGATCTTTAAAAGGTGATACTGAATATGAATTATTAAAGGGATGGAAAGATATTTGGATGGGAAAGTGATGATGATATGGTGAAATTGTAGACTACGTATACATATATAATTAGGAGGAATCTGATAAATTGAGATTCAATTTACAGCTCATGTAAAGAAGTGCATGGGCGGTTGGCTTTGAAATAGTTAAACATAGCAGTCGATCAAGTCTTGTTCCCAGCTATTTTATTCGTTAGTTGAGGCTAACCTTGACTGATCAATTTATGCTCTATATATAGCTGCTTTTAGAGAGGTCGATTTCAGGACGATTTATATGTTTGCATGCATGCAAACCACTATTAATCAAAAGGGAATTGAATAGAGAGTACTGTATGATTTATGAAAACTAACACACACTCCCTAATGATGGGTCATAGAATCAGAGCAAGTTGGAGGGAGATGATATAGATGGTTTTTTTATCTTACTCTCTATGTTATTATCTCCTCTTCAACGATACACAACTCCCAAAAATTTTGCTCACTTTGTGAATAATTATGACCCTTATTCTCGAGAATGCCTAAAATATAAAATGCTATTATGTGACTTTTTTGTCCCTCAAAAACATCTAATGAAAATTGTGTATACAGGTTATAGCTCAATGGCGGGGCGATGCATTTTAGAGCTCTGCCTGCTGGGTGACCGAGTGACCTGGCCACCGGGGGTTGAGTCACATGGACACAATATTGTTTTTTTGAATAATACAATAAGTCATATTATAATTTATAGGACTTGTGAGATTTTGGATATTGTACGGGAGAATGTAATAAGATTTAAATCATGAAATAGTTTTTTTTTGAAAAATTAAATTATGTAGTAGTTAAAATATTTAAAATTTTAATTCTTGAACTTTCTTCACAATTTTTCTGGCATAACAACTTTACAACATTTTTTTATAAATTTTCCCTCTAATCCTCATTATTTCTCTTTAATTTCATGAGTTACATTTCATTCACCCAACCAAAACCAAAGACAAGACATTGTTTTGGCACATTTACTGATTTACATTACCTGTTTATTAAGAAACAATCCGACACCCTTACATATGAGACACATAAATATTTGCCTACATTTTTCCTTTGTTTAGTTTGAATAAAATAAAATTTTAAATATTTTGATTTTTGAACAACATTTTCCTAGATTTACTTGATTTCAGAGAAAATTAATATTTTTCTAGTTTGAATAATTTTTTTTCTTTAAGAATTGTCATAAGTTTCCTGAAGATAACCTACACTTTTCATAATATAAAACATTTTTCAAACTGGATATTGAATCACCAAATTTATTTTCCAAAATTGCATTTTTATCAGAATTTAAGTTATTTAAAAAAAAACAAATGGATGAATAAAAATATTTACATTTCTAATAAAAGTCTCAAAAAAATGTGTAGCAATCCTGTGTGACTTTAAGTGATATTTGGGCTGGAGCTCAAACAGAGAACTTGAGATTTTGAAGCTAATTTACTGGCTCAACAGAAAGGAGACCGCCTTGATGTAAAGCTCAACTCAGACTCAACCCAAAAACGAACTCTGACTCGAACCAAAATAAGGCCCAATTAGTCACATTTCCAGCACTGCTAACTGTGTAACTTGTAACCTTTCAAGATATTATTCTGTCTTCTCAAGTTCTAAAATTCCTATTTGTTTTGAATTTTGATATAAACCATATATGTAATTCATTATAATATTTTTTGAATATGAATTACTATTCTAATAGGTTTAATAAAATAAAAAATTGAACAAAATAACTTCAAAAAATTGGGGTTTTAAAAGAAACTGAGTTTTTGGCTGTGCCTGGTTGTGAAGTTGTAGATAGATAATAGTCATCAGCATCTTGTTCCAAGGTTGGCTGGGTTGTTAGTTTAGTGACCTGACAAATACTCTAAAATGAGCTAAACATGTGCATGCACATAATTATTATGTACGCATAAACCGTTGAACAAAGTGGTACTCTATTTACATCAAGCGCTCCAACAAAACTTACCCAACCCTTTAAGAACAACTAGTACTAGTTACTCTAAATACATCTAGTCTAGTTATACAACTTGTATTGTGATAACATCAAGTGCACAACTTGAACACATTCAAACACTCTGCTGCTGAACGTTATTAATATCTAATGTTTGGTTCGAGGCTGCTAATTCTATGGCTATTGAGTTTTGTTGCATTTCAGGGGTTGTGTTATCTGCTCTTTCAGAGGATTGAGATGTAAATGTTGTGTCGCTTCGACGACTGAGAATTGATGAGGTCCATCTACCAACTCTTCTCCTTAATAGTGTTCCTAGCGCAAACCTCAAGATTAGAGGACGCATGGTAAGAAGACGAGCAATTGAGATCAGAAATGCCGCAGCAGATATGCAACCTGATATTATTAATAGGCCAGAGAAAGGCTCCGGGCCTAAACTTGTATCACCCGAGGATATACCAATTGATGATGAGTTGCAATTTGAAAAAGAAAGCATATGTTTCTCCAATTCAAGTATCTTTCCACTTTCCGACACTTTGAGAATTGCCTCTGAAATGTCATTAACTAAAGGTGAACCCTTGCGAAAAACAAATCCAAAGCCGCCAAGTTTGTAGCTAGGCCCAGCTGTGGTATAGCCTTGGCAATATTTTGCAAGGAAGACTTTTGCGTGAGGAGCGACAAAGTAAGCTGCTTGAATTTCTCCCTTTTCAAAGGCTTCTGGGTAGTCCTTGATCGAATTGATCTTTTTAATATTCTCTGCCTTGAAATCTAGAACGTTGATTAAGTATTGAACGATGAAAGAGTTTCCATTACATCCCACAGCTGCATTAGTCCTCTGGAGGTATTCAATACTAACAGGAGATGCTTGGATTCTCTGGACAGTGATAATGGAAGTAAGACTTGCAGTGAAACATACTGTCACCACGACAACTACAAATAACCATGTCGCCAACACAAATCGAGACAAATTGCTTTTAATTGATTCTCCTGCAACGTTTTTTTAATGAATTAGAAACTAAGTATTTGAATTGAATGAAGAGTTGTTATTCACAATGCAAATACCAACTTTGTGCAAAGGATAGAACTGTGACAGAGAACCAAAGCATTTTTCCCACATGGTGATATACTGACGAGCTTTCAAAATCTGGATTGCTTTCAACATTTTCAGTCAACCAGACAACAAATCCTGTATATAAGCTCATTACCGCCATCAGAAGCCACATTTTCATAGTAAAGGCCCTCAAGAACATGAAACTTTCATTTGTGGAATCTGGTCTGACAGTCACTACCATGACGAGTCCAGATTCCATATATGGTTGTGAAAATTCTGCAATTTTGTATCGATCTGCCATTATTTCTGTATCACCAACAGCTGCATCCAAGCTCTTGATCACAAAACAAGTTCATCAGACATGACTAAATTGCAAAAAACAGCATTTGACATACATGTTATTTGATGGAATGCTAATTTAACTAGCTACATAAAAAAAAAAACCTTCTTAAAAATTACCTGGTTATAAACATCAGCCACCATTTCATCATATGAGCCATAGTAGGGAACAAATACATATGAGAAGTTGTAGGCAAGTTGTCTAACTGCAGCTTCAAATACTTCAATTGAAAATCCAGCCACGTTCATCTCATTGTGATTCTGATCATACCTCACATTTACAAACTGATTAAAAGCACCCCTAGCAGGAACTCCTATCTTCATTGGTTTCTCTTTGTTACCTAAACGCCATCCTCGTGGAACTGACTGTGCCCCACCAGGCCAATAAACTGAACCTAATTCTCCCGCTAATTCATTTCCAATTCTCATCTTCCTTCCTTCCCCCTCTTTAGAATTAACTGAGAAACCAAACTCGGGTGACCAGATTGCTATCTCTCTATAGCTTTTACCGATCACATTCATAACTTGGAATGTTGGTGATTCTTTTAGATTCCCGTTGTTGAAGCTTATTTTTCCACTAAGGCCTATAAAATTGCTAGATAAGATGTTCTCAAACAAGATTTTTGACTTGTTCCTTCCTTCTGAAGTTGACATGGCCTTGGCAATCATCCAAGTTGCGTCATATGCACGTAATGCATTGATGCTAGGATTTAGATGCTCTTCTTCAGGGTACTCTGATATGTACTTCACTCGGAACCTAAGCTTAAAAGCCTCAAAAGAATCACCAGTGTCCACAAAGTTTGATTTGAAACCAATCACACCTTGCATGTTAGATATCACTGGCTGTCCTATTGAATCGAGTAGACTGGAAATATCATCTGAAATAATCCAAACATAGCCATTTCCCATCATTCCCATTTGGTTTGCTCTCTCAAAAAGCAGGGTAGCAAACTGTAATGAAGACTTAAGTATGACAAAGACCCTATTGTTAAGGCTTTTCAGCTTCACTAGCTCATTGCTAATAAAGGTGGTCGGATTATCAAGAGAAGATATAGGAGGAAAAGTATAGTGATGTTCGATGGTTGAATCAACATACTGAAGAGACTCGGAGAGTTCTGTGATCATAAAATCAGTTTCAGTGGAGAAAGTATTCCTCTGCTCATAAATAGTTGTCAACTTTCTCCACCGAAAGTGTCCTACTAATGCTGCAATGCATTTCACATGGATTCGAATATCATGGCTCATATGTATGAAAAGCGGAGGCACTGCTGACTGAAGTGGGGAAATGGCAGTTGGAGCCAGAGAAATAACAGTGGTGCCATTGTTGAATCCTGAGACTAGGGAAGCTTCTTCCAACGTCAATATTCCCATTATCGCCTGAACTTGTTTTTCTTCAACAAGTTTCATCACTGCAAAAATATAAATAATAAATCATATTTAAGCTATAGCACTTCTCTAATATTGCATGAAGTCAATTGATCCCAATTTAAGCCTCAAATTAATTGAAAATTTTATCCAGCAAAAGAGAACTTTGAATATTCCCTCAGGTCTTAATCATAAAGTCAACAATACTTGTTTTGAATTTTTAAACCGTGTGTGTTAGTCGAATAACATAATTTAGTTACTAAGAAACTCAAACATTGGGAAAAATCATCACATTCTAGATTATGATGCTGAATTAAGGATGAACCCATGTTACGCGAAAGAATTGATGCACATGAAGGTCTAGACTACATGATATCATGTGTTACAGCATATTCATATGAACTAATCTAGAACAACTGAAGTTCAGGTATGCATGTATAAGCCAGCCAGTTACATTACCTTGAGAGGCAGTGTGGCCAGAGTTTCCGCGCAAATCACTAAGATAGATAGGCAGGTTATAGCAAGTTGAGATATAAAAATCTTGGACAGCCAGCTCCATAGCTATTTTTTGGTCTTTACCTACCCGAGAGCTCAGATCAAGCACACCACCTATGCCTCCAAGGATCAAATGGTTGTTCATTGAGCAATTATGATCCACTTTCATGTTACTTGTTACTCCGGTGGTTGATTTTGTCAACAAGAGAAAGCACATGAAGCATGAAAAATATAAGAAAGACATCTTGGATGAAAATGAAAAGGGTGACTTTAATATATGAACTAGTACATAATGTAGGTAGTGATGTTCCATTCTGGAATTGACTTTAGATTTTGTGATCTATTGTTTTATAATCTCTTACTTTCTTCTTCTTCTTCTTCGCTACTTGACCGAGTAATCCCTCCTATCAACTTTTGTTAGTATATATTTTAATATCTTCAGCTTTTTGGAATCAAAAGCTCATCAACTCACCTCAATATTTCTTATAATTTATTATGGACAGATCCTCTCATCAACTCATTCTCTAATACTTTGTAATTTCATAAAAATATGCATTTTGAAGTGAGAAATGAATTAGCCAAAAACACATTTTAACATAAAAACATAAAAATAAGTTTACAAGGTTTTTAAAAAAGATGTTTCTTTATTAAAAAATATGTTTTATATATTTAATTTTACAAAAATATAATGTTTTTAACTAATTTTACAAAAAAACGAGTTTACAATCAAATGTAATTCTACTAGAAAAGCAAATATAATTATTTTTTCAAAAATAAATACAAAAATTTTCGAGGGCTTGGCTTACAAGTTACAATCTTAATTTTACAAATATTTTCAGAAGATATTAAATTTTAAAAAAATATATATATTAATATTTTCGGTCATTTATATATATATATATATTTATCTTTTTATATGTTTTTACATTATTTTGACCCTAACAAACTTTTTAAAAATAATTAAAACAATTATTTGGAAAAATTAGTTCCAAATTCCAATTCTATCTATCATCTGAGTGTGAGTGTGAGCTTTTGAAAGGCATGATTAGCAGCAGGAAAATGGTGAGAAATTGAGAAAAGATAGATTAGAAATGATACACACAGTACATATATAAGCACCACCAAAATCTCATAAATTGTACTTGTTGTTGTAGTTGAACATAATGGCTTATTGTTGTGTGTCACTCCAAAGACTTCATCTTGATAAAAAACCCATCTTTACAAACTTATCCTCTTATTCTTCTGCTTCTATAACCCTTTCTTTACCTTGTAATTCACCCCGTTTTAATGCCCTCAAAGCTACAACTAGTAATGAAGATTCTTATGGTTCCGATTTGTTGCGAAAGCCAGCTGGTAGAGATTTTGATGATGATGATGAGGAGGAGGAGGAGAGTAAACAAGAAGAGGAAATTGTTGATTGGGAAGACAAGATTTTGGAAGATACTGTTCCTCTTGTTGGGTTTGTTAGGATGGTTCTACACTCTGGCAAGTAAGTTTTTATCCTTGTTTTCGAGGTTTAGTTCAGCGGATGAGAGCCTCAATGTGGCATTTTTTGTGTTGGTATTTGAATTTTACTAAATTGTGTTTGTTTAAGTTCAGTTTTAGTTTTGTTTAGCAGAATGATGTAATGCTATTAGCTATTTGGGAACTCAAATTTAATGCTTTGCTCTTTAAAAGCCGGGGTCTTTACGAAACAGTCTACTTAAAGCACTAATGTTAAGTGTTATGTGATTCAAGTTGATTCTGGTTAACTGCAAGTCTGCAACACTTAAAACATAAGTTTGGTCTGAGGGGGATAGTAAAAGTGGCATGGTCATGAGAGTTGTGTGGTAGTGAATTCTTGTGTAACTTGGGCAAGTTGAGAGAAACTTTGCATAGGGTGATATGGTACTGCTATATGGAGTTAAAATTAAGAACTTAACGAATGATACAATGAAAATGTTAAAGTAATTGTAGGACACTTGGTACAAGGAAAATAAAAATACAAAATATTGAGAATCAAGGGAAACCCCTTCCCATGACTAGGTCATGGTTCTACAATTGTTTATCCCATAGGATCAAGGTGGAGGATTTGCAATCTGTTTATGTCACCCGTCTAGTATGTTCTTTTTGTTCCACTTTTTCTCTTCTTTAAATTGGTCTTTTAGACTTATATTAGTTTGTGATGAGTATGCTTTTCTTTATCCACTAATCTCAATTTGATATCATAGTTTTCTAATTAAAGCTAATTTGGTGATATGGAGAAATGAGTTTTAATTTAAAACTGAAGTGAGATATTATATATAAAATGTGAATGGTAAAGTTGATTGTGTGACAAGAAGAGATGTAGGCACTATGTATTTATTGAAATGACTGGGGTTTAGAAAGAATACCTATGATGCTTGTTATCGTTAATGCTAATTAGGAAAAAAAATGTTAGATGAGCATGTAAGTCAGAGAAATAGAGATGAAAGGAAGAAGTAATATTGTTTGTTAAGGTATTATGCAAATGTAAATTCGGCATGAGACTGAAGAGTGAGCGATCAGACATCAGTACTATGAATAATCGGTGAACAAAATGAGCCTGATATGGGAGTCACATTAAAGAATGATAACAAGGTTGTTTGATGTTAAATATGTGGGTACTGTATAAATGATCAGACCAACAATTGATTAAGTAGATGAAGAGTAGATACTGATCAACTACATATGTTCACCGCGGAGAGAAGGATTTTCATGTGAATGAAATGATATTGGGGAAGAGGACAATATGCTTGTGGCAAAGGCTTCACTAATGTATACGGTTTTCACGAATGTAATGAAAGTAACAATATGGTGTGTCATTGGTGGAAGTAGGGATTTCTAATGTGATATTGGAGACTGTGTTTGGTTTCTTTATTAGTGTGTGTATGCATCAAGAGTGTATTCTGACTTTCCCGGTGTTTCTGTTTTAGCTACTTATGTAGATTTATTTATGTTTCACTATCTTTAGGTTACTTGTAAGTTAACACTACTTTATATTATATTTTACCCTGATCAAACTAGCTAGGAAATTAAAAATCCATCGACTCGGTGGATATATTTGTTGTCTTTAATCATTCTCCTTTTCTTCTTGTCTTGCTCTTACCCTTTGGATTTCAATTAGCACACCACACATAAAGTTGTTTACTAACAAAGATGGTATAATATGTAATGTGATTGTCAAGCATGATAGTCATAAAGATGCTGGAATCACTGCTCAGATAGCTCCTAATTACTGAAGACAAACATTTTTATGCTTAGGGCTATACATAGTTGTGGTGTGGTCTTAACTTTCAATGTTTGCACACGGGTTTTTGTTGTGGCAGATATGAAAGTGGTGATCAGTTAAGCCCAGAGCATGAGAAAACTATCCTAGAGAGGCTGCTTGCGTACCATCCAGAGTGTGAGAAGAAGATTGGAAGTGGTGTTGATTACATTACGGTCTCTCTCTCTCTCTCTCTCTCTCTCTCTCTCTCTCCCTCCCTCCCTCCCTCTCTCTCTCTCTCTTTCTCTCTCTCTCTCTCTCTATATATATATATCTAGCTCACTTACACATGCACACACAGTTTCATTTGTTGAAATCAAAACTTAAAGATTCGATTAGATTTAATATTTGAACTGGCCAAGATGTAGCTACTTGGTGAGTGTATTTGATCAATCCAAGTTATAGTATTCAGCTTAATTTCGGCTAAGCCGTCACATGCAAGACAATTTTGTTTTTTACTCCCTCCGATTTTTTTTTTGTCTTGTTTGAGTTTTTGTGGTCCAACTGATAAAACTTTGATCATATATTACACATCATATATAGTAAACAGAATCATTATATTGTTTGAAAGTACCCCTTCCAACCTACTTTAATTTATATATTTTCGGATTTTAAAAATTATAAAAGGATAATATGTATGTTTTAGTCAAAGTTTGGTGAATTTGACCACAAAAAATCAGACAAGACAAGAAATATGGGACGGAGGGAGAACACTTTGTAGAGCTTCATAATCGACTTAAACCTTGTAGAATTAGATGAAAATCAGTTTTCTACTACTATACAGATATGGTAAATACTCTAGGTATTTGAATGGAAGAACCGATATTGATCATATCAGATTTTACTTAGAGCAACTCTAATGGTTGGCACTCTTCAAGGGCTGCCAATTTTCCAACATCATAAAAAAATTATTTTATTTTTCTCTCTCATACACATCATTTTGGCACCCTTCTTTAAAAAAATGCTTGAATGGTTAGGACCCCTACAAAAGATGCCAACTTAATATTTTACTTGGGATTGGACCCACAGATTTAGGTCGGTCCACTACTTTATGGGATGCCAACTTTTGGCATCCCAAGTTAGCATATTAGCCACCTTGGCATCCCAAGTTAGCATATTAGCCACCTCACCTAGCACCCCCATTGACATCCCAACAACTCAAATAGAGTGCTAACAAGGGTGCCATGCCATGTCATGCCACCTGGCGTTGGCACCTCTTGACTCTTGTTGGAGTTGCTCTTTTTCTGATTTATTAAGTTTATCACCATAGATTGACAGAAGGTGGTAAAGTCTCTGCGTAATATTACCTATGTTGCAGTGGAACCTATTGTGGCGCTGTGTGGCTTGACACTTTATACTTAAAAAATCATTCTCATAAGGCTTCCCTGTGGAAATTATATAAAGCATTAGATGTCATACTTCAAATACTGAAATACATTACGGAAGAAGTTCCTCTTAAGATACAACAAAGCCTAATCCATGGCGATTTCCACGCCTCATATATGTACACAGCTGATCTAATCCAAGAACAATTGTTATATGACTGCAAATTGCAATTGCCAATATGTCATCTGAAGTTGTCTTAATAAAACTTTGGCAAAAGAACTTGTACGCAGCGTAGCAGAGATGTGGAAAAAAATGATTGAGATAAGATTGAAGGTGATTCAGATCTCACAGAGAGTTCATCTATTGTTTAAAAAGCAACTCTCCAAGTAGTTTAAAAGCGCTAGTTGATTTGGTCGCGATCACCATAATAAAAAATAGTAGCATTAATAAAATAAATTTTAGAAGTATTTAACTGAACAAGCAGTTCCATTGAAATGCATACTGTTGCCTCCCTTCTTCCCTTACCTCCTGAACCCCCTTCTATTTTTTTTTATTTTTTTCCTGCATGTCTAAGTGTAGTCTCTTTCTCATTTCAATGGCATATTAGTTGAGGAAATATTTGTCATGTCTGGTCTGTGAGTTTCTCATCTGGTCATTTTAATCTATTAAATTATATGGTACAATAGGAGTAAATTACTTGCAGATAATAATATGGAAAGTGGATAGAAATTATCCATTGGAATTTGTCTTCCACAAACCTTAAAACACGCAAATGAACAGCACATTAATAGAGGTAAGATCAATGTCAAAAATGACCCATCAGTGAAAGGCTATCAGTAATGGATTTTAGGTCATGATTCGAGTGTAGTTGGCACATTCTTACTGTCAAAAATTAAATAGGGTTCCATATATGAATTTGAATATAATTGCAGGTGATCATTTGTTGTCTTGTAATAAGATATTGCAGATACTGGTTTTTAGCTTTCTGCGAACAACCTAAGCAATCTTCCTATGTAATATCTAAAAATAATACTAATCTACAATCATCACCGAAATTCAGCGACAAATAATTAATCTTGATAATTATTCAACTTATTTGTATGATTAATGCTGAGTGTTTGTGGTGTTGATCTTCTTTTGGTTGACAGATTGGCTATCATCCTGATTTTGAAAGATCACGTTGTTTGTTCATAGTCCGGAAGGATGGTGAACTGGTAGACTTTTCTTACTGGAAATGCTTAGAAGGGTTGATCAGGAAAAAATATCCACTGTATGCTGACAGCTTTATTCCTAGGCATTTTCGGCGGGGTAGACGTATTGATTGAACAGGTTTACATTTTTAAGTTTGCTAATTTATTCCTGTGTTTCCTTGCACATATTTATATGTGTACCATTATATTTTCTTTTGTGCAAGCATCTCAATTAGAAGATGAAATTTGGGAATTCTATACATAGGATATCGGAATGAAGATAACTAAATCTGTCATTTACATGAATTGCTAGCTTATCAGCTCCTGATGTATTTCTCAGGTTTAGCTTTATAAGGAGTGTTACAAGGATTCGATTAGAATCTCTACTTGAGTTGAATTTATTATTTTTTGAGTCTGATTCTTATGGAAGATTACTGAGGTGTGTTTTCTATTAATATCCCCTGTAAATTTTTAAATGAAGTTGAGAAGCTAGTATTCCCCTGTGCAAGAGTCCAAGGTTAATTGGTTTAAAATAAGTGTAGGGTAGAAAAGATTCTATTTTTTTTTTTTTTGCTAAATGAAAAGATTCTATTTTACTACTTAGGGAAGAAGATTTTTGAGCAAAAATAATGTAGTTGTCCGACGAGAGTTTTGCGTCAAGCGTGGTAACTTTATTGTAGATGGACGGATGAGGAATGACTCTGTTCTTGCATCTAATTTAAATATGTTCCGAAATTTGCATCTACCAGAAAACAACGGATTACTCCACATTATATATTGAATAAATATTGATATTCCATTTTTGTAATTTTTCTCTTCATTAAAACTTTGAGGAAGGCAGGAAGTTACAGCATTTTCTGTTTGGTCGAAAGGAATGAATTTATGAGAATTGAATGTATTTTTACTATTCTGTAGGGTGTATATTTATGATTTTGGTTCCTTACTCTGTATCATTTATACACATTTTATACGAGAGACCAATCCCGCAAATTTGGGGATAGCTAATTTCTACTTCTCGTCCATTGCTACAAAAACCTCATCATAAAATACCCATACTCCTTTTCTCCACCAGTCTCTCACACATCATTTCTTTCACTCTTTTAATTTTGCTCTCAGTTTCATTAGATTCTTCCTAACCGAACAGAGCTTTGGTTTGTATCTCATCAATTATGACTTATGAGAAACAAACATTGGCAAGATTTCCACTATAGTTTTATTTAAGTGATCATTCTCTTGTTCATGTAAGAGATAAATGAACATTATAAAAGCCATAGGTTTATTTTGCGTGGTTCGGGAATTCCTCTTCTTTATAGGAAGCTAGCTTAGGTTTTACTAGTTCATTAGAATACTGCAGGGTACTATGTTACCAATCGTTTTATTGATTTAGCATGTAAGAGATAAATGAACATGGTAAAAGCCATAATTTAGTTTGTATGATACGGGAATTCCTCTTTTTAATAGGAAGCTGGCATAGGTTATAATACTAGTTCATGATAACAGTGCAGGGTACTATGTTATTGTATATTGTACAAGTGCTTCATGCATCTGCTAGAAATATTAATTCAGTGACTTTCTTTGTTAATTGTGTGAAGTAGTTTATATACTAAAGACTGTGCTTATTTTTCTATTCTAAAACCCAAAGATTAAAAAGAGGAGTACAAGGATTAATATAAGGAAAATTAGTCCAATGATTTGCACCTAAATGCAGATCATGGATGTAGTAGAACTGTAGAAGTATATCATAAACAAAAAAAGAATGCAGTGTACTTGGAGGATTAAAGTAATTCAGGGTATATTTCCTGTATTTCTCCTTATATGAGTGGTTTAAAGTTTATGTAAAGAAAAACCTATACTTCCATTTATGTATAATTATTACTATATCATATTGTTTCTATATATGTTCTTTTGGCAAGTAATAAGTGATATTAAAAATAATTGCAAATCTGTTCTTTAAATTAAAAAATTAGAAAACTAGAAAATATAAGATATAATCGACAGTTTTCAAAGAAGTCATATAGAGGTTATATATGTATAGATGGTCTTATATGTACACGACAGGCTGTTGACACCTTACAGCAAGTCTCACATGGGAATTTTTATGAAAGGTTTGACCTCTATTATCTCATACATGCATAGAGAGTAGCTACATATTCATGTATATACACATGTCGATGAGATAGCAGCATAGATTTTGAATATTTTTGTTTGTGTGTCTCCATCCTCTCATAGATTACATTTGAGTTGGTTAGAGATTGAGATGGGGATGGGGGAGGTATCATTCATGGCTTTTAGTGAAGCATGATCCTAGATACACAAGCACTACACTCTTAGGAACCGTCCTAAGGATGCAACCTACCCTTAATGTTGTCTATCTCTTTCTCTCCTTTACCCTACATGAAACATGGGTTGTTTAATTTAATCAAGCAACTATCGTCCTCATATATTTTGTATATGTATACATGGACGGTGTTTTATTTAGCAGACGAGTCCATAGCAGCAATTGTAGTTTAGTAGGCTGTGTCATTTTTCTACCAAATAATAAGAAATGATGTTGCCTATATAGGGGATTTTGATTTTAATATAAGTTAATCCAGATCAGAATGCCTTTCTCGTGTATAGGTGTCTGGGGTTTCAATGATTGGAATGAGTAATGCATTTTGATTGAGAGATTGACTCATTTCTTATATGATTGATTACTCATGACATTCTGTATGATTCCTATCCACATCTTCTCTGATTTTCATTAGCTTCATTCTCATTGCTCATTGTCATTTTTATCAGCAATCCAACAGCTCACTTTCTGTGTATATTTGTTGTGTTTAGTTTAAATAAGTATGTAACGTACTAACGCAAACAAATTAAACTAAAGCTGTAGATCAGGATACACGATGGCTAAGAGAGAATAAGTAGCATCTACCTATCATTTGCACACATGCATTGTCTGTTAATCATTGCAATTTGTCTGTTTACTGTTTTCTGCTAATTATCTCCGTTTGGCATAGATTATTGAAGATTACTGTGAGATTTCCTTGTATAATCCAAATATTCAAGGCTAACAAATACATACCGCAGAATGTACAACTATGTATTATAAGTAGGGATGATCCTGAAATTTCTTAGGTAGCCAACATTTCTCAATTCTCAAGTTTACAGATAATGCCTGACATTGAAATACACTATTTATGTGCAAAAGATTAGTTATATGAAGATATAAATACTTATGCACGCATTAATTTTCACTGATACTTAAACTTTCGACGGGTATCATAGTTAAGGATTTAGCATTTTACGGATTAAATTAGTATGAGTAGTAGAAAGCTTGACTGTGGGGGTGTGAATCTTGAACACTAATTAAGTGACTAGAAAAATTAAGAGAAATGGCTTAAGAAAGTAAGTGACTAGATGAGATAATGTGACGTGTAATGCCACGTAGGAAGAAAAAATGAGCAGGTAAAATAGTTTGACGTGGCGAGCAATGGCGGGTGACAGCGTCGATAGTTTAGTGGAATTATGAACAAGCATCGTCAGTCATTCACGTGGACTTGTCATGCAATGCATCAATTATTCTATTCTGCCTTGGCAATTGTAATGTGTGAATTGTGATGGGGATTTCTATCTAGTTGGAACATATTTGTAACTTAAACTTGTGTTCCGTTGCAAATGGAATATAAATGAAATGAAGTTGCAGAACATTAAAGAAAATGAGAGTAAATATTTTGTATAACATAACTAGGGGACCAGAGTGAGCTCCGGTCCTTCCTATATGTCCAGTTTTTGGAGATTTTAATTTAATACCAAGTAACTTGAATCTGACCCTAAATATTATCATGTCACTCCTATATTAAAATCTTGGTTAACTAGTGTTATGGTGAGAAGCTTGCATGAATAAGGTTAATAATGTGTTCTGATATCACAATATTTGTGAATTGTGAATGATGAAGACTGAGCTGACATTGAAATTGGCTGTAAATGCATTTCTAGTTACACAGAAAGACAAGATTGGAGTTTGACCACCACCTTGGGAGGAGATCTAGGATGATGCCTATGGCCCCAAGGCACAATACATAATGGCCTGGCCCCAAGCTGATCCTTTAATCCCTCAAAGGGTCAACCCCATTGTTGCCATGATACTGTTGTTCATACTCCTACCAACCCCAACTATTCCGGCAGATCTATTCCCTCTTCATGTCACTAGATTCCCCTGACCGTTGCCAGGTTCGTGATTTTACAAAATTCCTATCTATGAGTCTCTGTTAAACCCAGCAACGACAGACTCTACCAATACAAGCATATACTACAAAACAACGATTACAGCCCTTCAATTTAGCAGCTACCTAATTAGCATCTGAATTTTTAACAAAAGGAATACGCACACTATATTGCTTCACAGCAACACCATGTCAACTGCGAACTAACAACTCAAAACTTGCCAAACTTAAAAACTACTGTATTTAACAAGTTGATAGAGGCTCTCTAGCTTTCTACCTCTCTATATAATTCTTAGAGACCCCGCAAGCAGGCTCAGTAAGAGCATGCATTTACACTAAGAACTACCACGTCTTTCAGTTATTTGTGTTGCAACTAAGCATCTGAAAAGTGCTCAACATTCTCTACTCCTGATGATTGGTAGCCTTTTGTTGCCTGCTGCATAGAAATGAAACTCCCACTGGACATTGGCACTGGAAACCCTATTTCCGGAGCTGGCCTATTGACGGCCGCCCTTTCCAGCATTTGCACCTGATTCTTCAAGAACTTAACATAGTGAATTGCTTCATCTAACATTGAGGCTGTGTCCATCTTTGTCCCTCCCGGAACAAGTCTCTGCAGTATTCTAATTTTCTCGCTAATCCTTTCTCTGCGCTGTCTTGCAGCTATACTCTGAGGGTCTTTTGATATCTTCACGTTCCTCCTCTTCGGTGGCTTCACTGATTCAGGGTCAATATGAATCGGCTGCATAGAAGCTATCCTGAATATCATCTCCCTCATTGCAACCATCGAGTTCTGCTTCTGCCCCTGACTATGAAACTCCTCTCCATTTCTGCAGGAACCCATGTTTGAGTTTGTTAGGAAATGATGCTCCACAGGTTGTTTGTCAGATGGAGAGGCTGTGAAAGAAATATTGTCCGCTGACCTGTTCATTGAAGGGGGTGAATTTTCAAAATATTGTTGCAGGGCACTTATTCTGTTGGGTCTAATTATATCAGTATTTCCTTGAGAAATTTCGGGGACAATATCGCTATAGGATCCGGCAGGGAAGTCGGAAAGTTTGTCCATCTGCATCATCATAAGCATATCTATTTCATCTTCAGGAGCAGACTTCAACAAATCAAAATCCATAGCCCAATAAACCACACCTTTATATATGTAGTGGTACTGGGAAAAGGGTGAAGGGTGTGCAGAGTATCTATAAGCTTAAAAAACTGGTACTGCAAGAGATATGGGTAAAGGGTAAAGATAGAGAGAAGACTAGGGAGTTGTATCAGAAGGGTGCAGTGAATAAAAGAAGAAAACATTAGGGTTAAACCAGAGGAAAAATGAATAGGAGATATATATAACAGTGACGTGAACAGTCTATCAATTGCAGAGAGAGATAGACTTTATATAGCAAGTGGATGAATAATATCAAGTATACATACATAAAAATGATATGATTAAGAAATTTGCTATTCCATTGGTTATTATCCTCTTGGATTTACATTTACATAGTCAATTTTACAAGTATTGATATATTAGTTGAATTTTGGATGTTAGCTACCCAGGCTAAAAACCCCTCATGGGGGCATGCTCACCCAGGCTGTTGTTGATCAGAGTTATCTTGATTTGGGCTTTCCCTCAACACGATCGAGGCCTCATTAGTTATTAGGTTATCATGTACGACAAAATGCAACATTGTTTGATAAGGTTGCATTTGTTGAATGTCTCTTTCTGCTTCATCTTAATCAAACAACGAGAAAGCAATCAGTTACTATATTAATAGGTTGCAGTAGATTCTAGCTACCAGTAACTGTTCAGGTTAATCGGTCAACCCATGAGCGCAATGTTTTACTTAATCTTTCAGCTTGACTTAATTTTGTACATCTGTATAATGTTTAACTGAAGCAAAACCATCATGAACTCAACTCAAGTGTCACTTTTTGGAGCATTATTCAGGTTCAGAAAATAAATATCTTTGACTTGTGCCGTCAGGCGTCAGGGCAAGAGGGTAACTAACTATTCTTTTCCTCCTCTTTTTTTTTTTGTGTAAATTAGCTGCATCAGTCAAAAGTCTGGGGGTAAATTCCCTAAAAACCACACAAAGGTAAAATATCTCCAGTAAAGACTAGATCCTTTCTTCCACAATAAAAATGAGCAGTTTGTTCTTCGCAAATTGGATCTTTAGCACCTTAATACCTATACATATGGCTTGCCTGGGTATTACAGTACTCCTTGGTCCTTGCAATGAGTTATTTTTCATTTAAACATCTACCGTAAAAATGTAAAAGAATAAAATTAAAAATGATGAACAGGTGAATCAATAGGAAAGTGATGTTATCTGTAGGGAAGGGAAGCTGATTACTGCTCCACAAGATTACCAACAAATTACATAGTTTCTTTCAACTACCGAATGGAACTTCATTTGTTTAAGTTTGTTTACCTAATAATTTACAATGTCAAGCCAAGAACCTTAAGGCCCACTTCACATGACTAGTCAGAAATTTCACAAGAATCCTTGTCAATACAGAAATTCTGTTTAGTATGCATCTCATGGGGCATTAAATGACTAGGGCTGCTCATGGCTTATTAAACCCGTTATAACCGATCCAATTCAACCCTAAATTCGGTCGACCAAACCGAACCATCCAAAATCATGGGTTAATTGGGTTGATTTTTGATTGGGTTGTTTATAATGGGTTGGGTCAACAACCCCGGGTGGTTATGGTAACCACCTTCCGCATTGAGGCATTGCGGCAGTACCTACCACATTGTTTCATCGCACCACATTCCGTAACGAAGCAATACTCTAGGTACCGGCGCATTGTTTCATTGCGACCCCGCACTGAAACAATGAAGCAGTGATTTAATTTTTTAAATAACAAAAAATCATATTTTAATAAATTAATTTATTTCAGATAATAACGGATTTAAAAAATTATATAATTAATTTTAACAACCACTTGTTCTATATTTTCTAATTTTATTACTACTTCCCATTTATATTATCAATTGTATAATGAGTTAAGAATTTAAAATTAAATTAGATATATAATCGGAAAAATAATTAAAATATTAGTTTTAATGAAAAACATAAAAAATCGCAGATGATAACTGAAATGTATGAATGGAGTATTGCTATGATCGGAAGACGACACCTTTCGATCAATAAACAATCAAACTTGTTTGTCTAAAACTTTTTTGAGTGAATTCTAATCAAACTATTTTAATTTAAATTTTAAATATTTCAAAATTATGTATAATAACACATTTGTACTGTATAATGAAGTTATACTGAATTAAATATTTTTTCTATACAATTTTTCCATTTAAAAAAAAATACGAATAAAATGGTATAAAAAGTCCCTCCTGCAATGTGTCAATGCGGGAGGTGTTAACCACAACCACAAAATATGTAAAATACGGCGGCGGGTGGTTGAAGAGCCACATGCCGTATTGTTTCATTGCGACTGCCTCAATGAAACAATGAGGCAGGTGGCCGAGTTATTTTTATATAGTTCGTTACCAAGAAATGTTTAACATTTTGGCGGCTAAGTTGTTTTATATTTTTTTGTAGGAAACGAAAATTTGATAAAATTTCATTTTTTTAGTTTTTCACATTTTCAATTTTTAGCATTATATTTGTTTACTGTAAATTAAAAATTGATAAATTAAATTGGACAAGAACAAGAAAAATAAAATATTAAATAATTTATTTCATTCAAATATAAATTGAGTACATTCAAATATTTTTTTATACAAAATACATAAAAAATTAAATATTTTATTCCGACGAGAATGATCAAGCTTTAACGGTGTTGGAAGAACCGCCTTTATCACCCTTATCGTCGTCCTTCTTTTTCTTCAACTTTTCCGCCTTCGCCTCATTTTCCTTTTTTTTCTTGCGCTCAAGCGCCATTTGAATACGGGGGAGAGCTATTTCCATGTCTTCTTCTCTTTCGGGCCCGTCGTAAACAACATCATCGATAATTACCTTGTTATTGTCAAAATCATAGTAGAAAACCATTTTTAGGAAAATCGAGAAAAGAATGTCGAAGAGAGAAATGTAGAATGAAAAGAAATGAGATTACAAGAGCCCTATTTATAGGCTGAAAATCGGAATTTTAAAAACCAAAAATTAAATTTAGGCACAAAAAAAAATGTTGCAGAAGTTGAGGGGTAGGACTGTTGACTAGTCTGTCGCAATGACAGAATGCAGTAGGATCAACTGCAACATTGCTTCAAAGCGGCAAGCCATTCTTCAGCAATGAGCCAATGCGGTGGGTCGGTCAAACCCTCCAACGTTTGACCATTCAATTTTACACAAAAATTGATATTGATTTAATATTTGCACAAAAATTAAGTTTGAATTCACCAAAAAGTATAAAATTAATAATATAAATTTTATTATTAAAATTGATAATATGATTTTTTTGACTAAAATAACTCATATGATAATTTTTAAAAACATAAAACTCACAAAATTTCGTAATAATAAAAATTCAAAAATACTATTCGAAAAAATAATTAAAAATAACTTTTTCACTCAAAAAATTTAAATTTAATATTTAATTTAAATATTTTAGTTTAAAAAATTAAATAAAATATAATAAAATATAATTTCGAAAAAATATTTACAAATTCATTTTTAATCAGGGTCCTCCCGCATTGACTCATTGCTGCAGTGTTATTCCGCAATGCATGATTGCGGGAGGAACTCTGCCTTAATGGCTCCAAAAGCTGGTTGGTGTTTATATTTAATGGGTCACTCCAGCAAAGACAGTTTGTTTGATTCAATATTTACTTTCTTCTTCCTCATTTTACAATTTACAATTTACTTTCAACAATTTCAAATTTTTTGGTTATTGATTCATCAAAAGTGATCTCAAAAGGTTAGTTTTCGATTGTTGATGGCTTCTTTTTTATTTAAAGCTTGTAGTTCTTCTAGTGAAAATGATAATTACGATTATTATACCCCCGTTAGATGAAACCCCGTAGCTCGTCGTAAGTTCTTTGTTGATGAAGATATTGTAAATCTTGATAGTGTGATAATATGAATAATGTTGGTGGTGATAATATTGGTGTTGATAATGTTAGTGGTCATAATGTTGATAATGTTGGTGGTGATAATGTTGATTTTGATAATGTTGGTGGTGATAATGTTGGCGGTAATAATGTTGATGATAACGTTGGTGGTGATAATTTTGACGGTGAAAATGTTGATGACGTAAAAGATGAGAAAAATGTTGAGAAAAAGAATCATGGATTTAAGAATAGTAACGATGTTGTGCCTTATGTCGGCAAGATTTTCGATACATTGGATGATGCATAAGCGTTTTATAGGAATTATGGTTGAAAAGAGGGATTCGAGATAATAATTAGGAATACTCATAAGCGAACAAACACAAATGAACCATCATACCGTTTGTTTATTTGTCGAAAGGTGGAAGGGTAGGAGCGACGCCGTTAGATTTAACGTTGGTGGCGATCATTGATTGAGTTGTTTAACAAATCAGGAATTGAGACGAGCAAAGTAATGAAGTTTCTTAGCGAGACAAAGGGGGGTGTTGAAAATCTTGGTTTTTCTAATCAAGACGTACGTAATGTCATACGTGATATTCGGCGCCGAGTATTTGATTCAGGTGATGCGGAGTGCGAATTACTTTTGCTACGAGAACTACAAGAAAATAGTTTTGGTAATTTCTTTTATCGGGTGGATGTAGATGATGAGAATCGTGTACGGGGTTTGGTGTGGGTTGATCCTCGGTCCATGAACGCGTACAAGAATTTTGATGATGTGATTACGTTCGATTCAACTTATCGGACAAATAGGTATTGTATGCCTTTCATACCTATTACGGGCGTAAACCACCATTATCAAAATATACTATTTGGATTTGCACTTGTAAGGGATGAGACTGAGGCATCATATAAGTGGGTTTTGAGGACATGGTTGGAAGCCGTCGACAATAAACCGCCTCGAACAATTATTACTGATCAAGACATTGCATTGAGAAATGCCATTGCCGAGGTCATGCCTATGCCACAAACAAAGCATACATATTGTACATGGCATATAAGTAGTAAGTTTCCCGAGAAGTTGTCTTATTTGTACACAAATTATCCGGAGTTCAAGACATAGTTTAATGCATGTGTGTACAAGTCGTTGACACCTACAGAATTTGAAGGTAGATGAGAGCAATTAGTCGAGAAGTACGATCTTGAGGATCATACTTGGTTAAATGACATGTATGCTATTAGAACTCAATGGATTGGTGCTTACACGAAGCAACATTTTTTCGCCGGCATGACTACAACTTCAAAAAGCGAGTCTACAAATTCCTTTTTTGATGAATATGTGTAATCATCTACCGGTTTGAAGGAATTCATTGAGAACTCCCAAAAGGCTTTGGAGACACAATATCTGAAGGAGGTTAAAGCCGATTATGACACCGAACAATTGGAAATGAGATTAGTTTTGCACTCGTCCTTGGAAATGCATGCATCCAAAATCTACACGAAAGAAATGTTCAAACGTTTTCAAAAGGAGCTTATGAAAAGTACATGTTAAATCGTGAACAGTGTCAAAAACAATGAAACTTATATGTCGAAACTGTATTTGGTTGAGAAGGCTACCCTGCCGGCGAATTGCAGAAGAAAATATCGAGTGACGGTTTTCATGTACGAAAAAATTGAATGCTCGTGTAAGAAGTTTGAACATTCCGGGATGATTTGCAAACACATAATCCGTTATCTTGACAAAAAACAAAAAATCAAGATACCGGAAAGTCTCATCATGGGTAGGTGGACAATGAACGACAACAAAATTGCGGGGCCTCTTCCATATGCTCCTCCCGCTATTGGTAATGATGGTGCGTCACAACCATTAAGGTATGGTGCATTGTGCAAATCTTTTCAAGATTTAGCTGCTTCCGGTAGTTGTTCCGTTTCACGGTATAAATACTTAATGAGTGTGATTGATAGAGAGAAGAGATACTTGAAAGATTCTTTTGCGGATGAAGAGCGTAGCGAAAGAACCCATGGGGCGAAAACTGAAGAGGACAACCAACATGATCCAATATTCGATCCTCCAACGTCGAATACTAAAGGAAGGAAAAAAACAAAAAGATTTAAAAGTTGAATTGAGACGGCAACTTCAAAGATTAAGATCAAGCCTCGCAAATGCAATTATTATGGGGAGATCGGAGGAGAACATAATGCAAGAAATTGTCCCCTAAGGGAGGAGCATGATCGAAGAACCGAAACCGAAAAACTGAACTGAACCATGCTAATTCGGTTCGGTTCGGTCCTGATTTTTCAGAAATTTGGTCCGGACCGAATAGACCGAAATAAAATTCGGTTCGGTCCGGTTCTTTTAAAAAATATTTCGGTCCAGACCGAATAGACCAAATTATAAATATAATAATTTATATTATATTCATTGTATATACATCTTAATAATTATAATCATAATTTTTAATTTGTAATTGTATTTATACACTCTTATTACTCTATATATTACCTTACTTTAATTATATTTTATATTTTATAATTTTTGGTTTAAAATTTCAATAAAATTTTATTTTTTAAAAAAGTTGGTCCGTTTGGTCCAAAACCGGACCGAACCGAACTATTTCGGTTCGGTTCGGTCCGGTCCATATTACAATTTCGGTTATGTCCGGTCCAAGAAAAAATGTTAATTCGGTTTTTCGGTCTATTCGGTTCGGTCCGATTTTGGATCGGACAGAACCGACTGAATGCTCAACCCTAGTTTAACCTAAAAATTGTTGACAGGTAGTACATTAGTTCTTTTAACTTTTCTATTTAAATTACATAATATTAACGTTATTTTTAAATTTACACATAATGTTGCATATTAATGTTATTTTTTAACATACCAAGTTTAGTAATATTAATATTGTTTAAACATTTTCAACACCAAAACTCTTAAAATAATAAAAATATGCAGTGGTAATGGGAAAATTTGAAAAAAGTTATTTAATAAATTAAGTCAACTAGCCCTTAAAATAGTCAACACGGACGTGGTATTTTCCCTAAGTCGGTTTGGAGTTCTTTACTTTAGGGTCGCTCTTTTTATCCAACTTGAAATATCGTAAAAGAATAGTGACAGAGCACCCAGCAATGAGACATTGCTAGAGGTCACACTGCAGCAATGACTCATTGCGGGGAACTCTGCTCCACCCAAAACTCACTGCCTCTTTTTGATAACAAAAGTGAGTTTAGTAATATTATTATTTTTAAAATATTTTTCAACACCAAAACTCTTAAAATAATTAAATATGCAGTATTAATGTAAAAATTTGAAAAAAGTGATTTAATAAACAAAGTCAACTAGACATTAAAATAGCCAATGCGAACTGGTGACAGAGTACCTAGCAATGAGACATTGCTAAAGGTGGGCACTGCAGCAATGACTCATTGATGGGAGCTCTGTTCCACCCAAAACTCACTGCCTCTTTTTGTTAACAAAACTTGGTTTTTAGTAACAACCTACAAATGCATTGAGTATCAAATGTTATATACATCTCTAAAACTAAAGAGTTAGACTACTCGAATAAAATACTCGAATATGTATAAGGCACACAATAGTAAAAAAAGTAAAGTTCTAAAACTAAAGAGTAGTACCTCAGACTGAACAGCATCAGACTGAACAATAGGGGGAGCGGATAGGGGGGTCGACTGTGAAGCAGGGGGAGCAGTAGCAGCAACCTACAAATGCATTGAGTATCAAACATTATATATATCTCAAAAAGTAAAGAGTTAGACTACGCGAATAACATGCTCGAATATGAATAAGTACCTCAATCTGAACAGGATGAGAGCCATGTACAGGGATAGCCACATCGTTGGGGACTATAGTCTCATCCTACATTAGATGTCAATAACTCGATAAAACTACATATAATTCGGTGTAGTAGACTACTCGAATAACTTACTCAAGTAAGTACCTGACGAGGACATTTACTGGCTGCCTGTGTAGGTGAATCATGAGAATCAGGAGGCAAACTCCTGCAATAACACGATAAGATAACGATCATACACACATTCATATTCAATATAGTAGACTGGATTTTGGAATGACATAAATGAAACGCACATCACGTGAACGTTTCTCAGGTGAAGGAGGAGCACTTGGATCAATATGCATATCCTGTGCACGTGAGGGTCTATCAAAATTGGGTCTACTGAATGCAGGACCCCTCCACTTAGTGTTGACTCGATCATAACGAATCAGAAACTCAGGAATGCACTCATAGAATAGTCTGGGAGATCATGGCTGTGAATAGCATGCAATGTCCTCATCCCACAGTCAAGCTGTACAAATCATTAACTATTAATCATCTACCTAAACACCCTATAAAAATGCAATAATGAAATAAATGAATACATGATTCAAATATTAAACTAAACTCTAAAACAGACCATATCAACCATGTCCTGCTGAGAATACCAGTCACGCGGCACTCTCTTGCATGGATCCCCACCCACAAAATGAGCAATCATCAGCTTACTATGGGTCCTATACCAGTACATATACTGGTCAATACTCACGTACGTACTGCCCCTCTCCAACGGGCTCTATCTGGCCATCAAGAAAAGCATACCACTCATCCCGATACTGTCTTAGAGTAGTCATATGATGGTCCCTCTGTCAACAAGATAACATGTCCCTCCGCAGAGCAGACATGTCAATAGGATCATCTGGAATATGCTGCAGCATACCGAACTATCTCAAGACTCTGTCCGGCATGACATACTCGACAATCTCGAAGCAAATAAGTGGAATACGGCTGAGACTCATATACGAAGCATCCATCAACTCAACATCATACTGCTCCTCAGAATAGTTCACCGCATCAAAGAATAACCGATAAGGCTCCCATGTCAGCCAACTCATCTCAAATCAGTCAAAATCCCCCCGGTACTGACCTATAAGCAAAACAATAAGGGAACATATGAAACTGGATAGTTCAAAAGCATGCAAATGTTTGGTCGAAGGAGAGTTCAAATAGTAAATATGCAAAAAAGAACAGTACATGTATGGTGGTGAGGGTTCTCCCTCCGATCAGGGTTCGGCTCAGCCCATGCCAAAGCCCTCGGCCAAACAAGCTCCACCCCAGGTGCAATCTTAGGAGCACCAAGTAACAACTTCTCGTGTGCCCATATCATCAGTAGCATCGTGCATCCATTAAGTGTTGTTGCACTCTTATGAGCAGCCTTGGTCAAACCTCTAAACAAATAGCTCAATACAGCAGCTCCCCATGCATACGATTTAATCCGAGGTGAATCCTGGATGAGCTGTAAGTACCTGCGACAAAGGAAATACAGAGTAAGTAAGAATACAGGGCATGATATGTGCATGATATGCAAAAACAATGTGGCATTAATGTCAAATTAGAACTAAGATGCTATAAACTACAATTTAAGAACTAAAATGCATCAATTACAAGAATTATAGTGTCAAATTGGAAATAAATGAGAATACAGGGCTTCATATGCAAAATCAAGAAAAAAGTACAAGTGAAGGACTAAGATGCTATAAACTATAATTTAAAAACTGAAATGCAACAAATACAAGTAAATACCTCGGATGCACGGTATATCTACTCGATGAAGGAAACAATATGCCCCCAACGATGTATAAAAGATAAGCTCGTGTGTAAACCACAAGATCCTGTTCTAGCCCCCCTCTGGTAGCTCTGCATATCGTTCCCTTAATTTGTAAAGCTTGACCCCGTCCCTATACATACTTTACGCCCCACCTCATCCAATCTTGTATCCTGTCATTCCCTCATCCAATACACCTTCGGAGTGTCAAGCTCTCTATGAGTAACTAGACGACCCTTAAGAGGGAGGCCCATAATCATGTATACATCCTCAAGGGTGATGGTCAACTCACCAAATGGAAAGTGAAAGGTGTTAGTCTCTGGCCTCCACTTGCAATTGCATTCATACATAAACATCACAAACATTGCCAATGACGATTCAAATAAATGAGAAAACTGCCGACAAATTAGTACCTTTCCACTAAGGCCGTTATCAAACGAATATCGTTCTGAGGAACTGAACGATTGTTCGTGAAAGCCGAGAAACTTCATTGCCTCAGTAACTCACGCTGGGGATCAGAAAATATCCACTATTGATGATTAGCTGTGTACTGCCGTACATCCAGCTTATCCCGCACACCTTCCGCCCATATGGCAGTACTAATATGATCATCCTGCATCGTCATGAGTGATCTAATAATAGGCCCGCACTCATTATCCATAATAACTGCAAAGTACATAATAAAAAATACTATATAATCCCAACTTAAACACGAAATATTTATAGAATCATTATTTTCTATTTTAAGTCCTACCAAAAATTCGGCATGACTCATTCAATTATAAGCTAGCCACAATCAATCAATCAATCAACAAGCATTCCATCCACTATCTAATCACAACAACATATCTCAACTTACTATGCCAAACTATTACTAATACATTTCGAACCATTAATTAGCACAAACGAGTCAAATTACTACTAACCATTAAAACTTTTAAAACCCAAAACAAAGAATATACAAGGCAGGAGATTAATCTATATAAGGCTTTTTCTGCTCCTATCATATTTTAGCAACCAAATTCATAACGCAATCCAAATAATTCGAATTATATACAGACAGCAACAAATAATTCAAACAATTTGTACAATTCGTTATAATCACAGAAAATCATATGAATTATATACAATTATCACAACAAATAATTCAAACAAATACACAGACACGCACAACACACATATCGGGAGAAAAGGGACAGGAGGCGGCCGGTTCCGCCAAGAACATCGAGTAATCAACACCAAAACAGACATCTAGGACTCATTGCGGAAGCAACAATAGGTCATTGTGGTAGAATGTAACTATGTGTATGTATACGTGTGTGTAGATGATGATAATCATACTTGAGTAGCTGAATCGCTGGAGTAGATGTTGAAATCGCTCGAAATCGCCTGAAATCGCCCGCTGCCGCTGAATTAGGTTTTTGTTATTATGAAATTAGGGATTTCAGGAAGAAACGGGTTAAACCCGGGTTGGGTCATTGCGGAGGCGGGGGTTGTTCTGTAATTTCGTGAATTTTAAGTAATAGTTTGTTAAAATAAAGAATTTATTAATAGAAATATATAAATACAAAATAAAAATATAACAACCAAATAATAAATATATTAGGAATTTATACATCAATTAAAATTATTTATATATTTATTATCTATTATTTTATAATTATTTAAAAATAAAACTAAATTATTTGCAGCAATGAAGCATTGCTTAAGGCGCATTGAATCAAAACTGATGTACTCCCGCAATGTAACATTGCGTAGCCCGCATTGAAGCAAAGCGGCTATACTTCCGCAATATAATAATGCGGCAAACCACCTGTGGCTGTGGAAGGGCACCCTATATATATATATATATATATATAGAGAGAGAGAGTTGGGTTCAGTGGAGACCAATATTATTTGGAGACCCTGGAGACCTGTATAAGTGTCCTTAGATTTTGTAAGATTGTGCGGTTAGAGATTAATGCAAAGTGAGAGATAAATTAATACTAATAAACCTAAATATAATGTAACATGTATATAAATATTATATGAAAAAATATATTAAAAAAATTAAGTGCTGAAGTTTATAAATAGAGTGTAGTAGTTTAAATTATAAAGTGTAGTACAATTAAACCTAAATAAAAAAAATAATGTAACAAGATTACAATCTTACGTGAAAATTTTATTTAAAAAATAGAGCGTAGAACATATCGTACAACCTTATAAATAGAGTGTAGTACTTCAAATTATAAAATTTTGTAACAAGATTACAATCTTACGTGAAAATTTTATTTAAAAAATAGAGTGTAGAACATATCGTACAACCTTATAAATAGAGTGTAGTACTTCAAATTATAAAATTTGGTACTTTTAAATCTAAATAAAAAAATTAATGCAACATGCAGAATAAAATATTATGTGAAAAAATATATTAAAAAAGTGCAGAACATATTGTAGAACTTTATAAATAGAATGTAGTACTTAAATTAAAAAATATAATACTTTTAAACCAAAATAAAAAATATAATGTAACTCGCACAGTAAAATATTATGTAAAAAAGTATATTAAAAAAATGAAAGGCAAAACATATTATAGAATTTTATAAATAGAGTGTAGTACTTAAAATTATAAAGTGTAGTACTTTTAAACCTAAATAAAAAATATAATGCAACTTACAGAATAAAATATTATGTGAAAAATATATTAAAAAAATGAAAGGTAGAACATATAATAGAATTTTATAAAGAGAGTGTAGTACTTAAAATTATAAAGTGTATTACTTTTAAACCTAAATAAAAAATATAATGCAACTTGCAGAATCAAATATTATGTGAAAAATATATTAGAAAAAATAGAGTGCATACATATTGTAAATTTTTTATAAACAAAATGTGGTACTTTAAAATCTAAATAAAAAAATATAATTTAACATGTAGAACACATATTATCTAAAAAATATATTCAAAAATAAAGTTGTAGTGCATAACTTAGCCTAATAAAAATTAGGGTGTAATATATTTGATGTGGAGTAAATGACAAAAAAAATATTTATGCATAAATAAATATTTAGTACTTTTAAACCTAAATAAAAAATATAATGCAACTTGCATAATAAAGATGTCCTGCACTTGAAAAAGATTGTCCTCCAATTAAATATCATGCATCCTCCTATGCATCCTCCTATCATAAATAAAAGAAAACAAAACAATAGCAACCATCAGATGAAAAAAAAATAGATGGTCAGGATTAGGTCTCCAAGTCTCCGACTAAAATCAGGTCTTCACTGAACTTTTATATATATATATATAATAATAATTTATGTTATTATAGTATAAATTACTACACAGTCCAATAATTCATGCATTGAATCACTTGATTACCACCGCCCTTCTAAAATGTAGATTTGGTTAGCCAAGTATTCGTTGGTTAGATTTGGAGACAGTAATGATCTCCATTAGTTGTAGATTTTTTCTTTCTATATAGTTCAACTAATTTTAGTTATTTTATATAAGCCGGTGAATTTCTCTTCTAAATACCTTTATGCTAAAAAATATGTATCATGAGATTTCTAATAATATAATTGTGACATAATATTTTTTTTACAATTCAACCCTAACCAACCTAATCCGTCAAACGATTAGTAGGGTTGGGTTTTTTAATTTTTTTAAGATTAATTGATTGAAATTTTTGTAACCCATTTTAAATAGGTTGGATCGTTAAAATGGTTAAACCGACTCAACCCAACTCATGTGCAGCCTTAGAACTGACAGACTTTTCTCATCAATGTATTAGTATAGTATTATATATTTCATAAAACCATCACACATGTAATGGAAACGAAATGCTTGCGACCAAAACATATTTAAAATTACCCCCGGAACACTTCTCAAGGTGGATTACAGGATCAACCTGCTTTGCAAATTGCTTCTCGTTTTATAATCATGGTGGTAGAAATTGGCTGATTTTTAAAATTCATGAATAAATCGCTTAAAATTGATTAAAAATATTTGTATGATTGAACGATTTCCGATATATTATCAATAAATCAATCAATTTTTAAAATTCGCTCTATAAATTGTAAATCGATATAACTATGCTTATAACTGGGCGTAACTATACTTATAACTGAGCTTACCAAGAAGTGGTTACCTTTTGCCAGCCTTTATTTTGCAGGAGTAGCTAATATACTTTGTTCATCCGCCGTATTCACGAGAAAATTGTTAATCTATCTCTATACTATTTATTATTAATAATCAAAATCATGTTTATTGTAGTACAAATTTATTGAAATATTTAAATATTAAATTTTGGTACTTACCTAATACAAATTGACTTCTATTCACTCTATACTTTATTTTGAACACAAATTGACTTCTATTTTGTCTAAACTTTATTTTTAATTAGTTTCCCTCCAAGCGTCTATTTATATTATAAAATAGAAAAATGTTTTTAACCAAATTTACATATTATATTAAAAGTTTATTAAGTTACGTTAAATTAAGTAAAATAACCTATATTTTTAATTTCAAAAACTACTATACTAACGCGAATTTACTTATATTCTCTATAAAGTTTATTTTCTATTAGTTAATGTACATCCTAGCGTCAATTCAAATAATTAAATAATGGTAAATAACTTTAGTGATATTTATTAAATTTTAAACTGAAAATCAATGATTTAATGATTGTATTTATCACTGTCCATCACATCATTTATTTACTTTTAATTTAAAAAATATTTTTTAACCGTAACAAATGTATGAGTTGTTTTTAGATAATATTAGGTATTATTAAATTAAGTATTATAACATCTATTTACATATACCAAACCAATCTAAACATATCCGGTATATCCCGCTTAAAGCAGGGTCTGCGGAGGTTAAGATGTACGCAGCCTTTCTTTCATTCCGAAGAATGAAGAGGCTGTTTCCCCCGAAAGACCCCCGGCTTGTGTGTGCATGCCATAAATACGTAAAAAGTAAAAAAAACAATATAACATATACGAAAGAATCAATACTCACTTCAAACAAACAAAAAATCTAATCACTTAAATTGAAAAAAGTCGAAACGAACCTTAACCCATGGTATAATTCACATGGGACTTGCTTGTTTTCTGGTCGCCCGCAAGTTGCAATCAATCGGACAAGAAGTTTGAAAGTCCACTTCAAAATGTATAATGATGAACAAGTACGTATGTTATGGATAAAAAACCAAGGTTATTACTTGCTGTATTTAATACTAAGATTCGAGAGCTCAAGGCCTTTAATGGCTGCTCTCGTGTTTCGTGACTCAATCTGCCTTTACGAGATGCCTACGTATCTCTGTGAATTAGAGAATCAAGCCAAAAAACGTAGTTCTGATTGGTGGGGGTGAGACCCCTTATATAGATGTTGGGAGTCCTTGAATTGGACTTGGTATAGGAGACTTGGTGGGCAAGTCTCATAGTTAGAATGGACTTTGGAGTCCTAGATAGTAGGAAATTGATTCCTTATCCTTTTAGGTCCCCTTGAGGCTAATCTCCAAGGATTTATATTCTTATCGGGACTCTTTTCAACATCTGTTTTGTCCCTTATTAATTAATTACGAAATTAATTAATAATCAGGGCTTTTGGGCCTTTTTTATTCCATCAGGCCTGATCTGGTCCATCAGGCTTAACCTTTCTGGTCTGAGTATCATATATCTTTTTATTGGGTCTAGCAGCCCACAGCTTGTACAATTAATGCAGTATTTAATAATACAATCATAATTTATTTATCCCTATCATTTGCCCCCCAACTTTTGGGAAACATCGATTAGGTTTCGCAGAAGTTAAGTCTATTCGTTCCCTTACAGGGTTTCATTTTTCCGTAAAGTGTGGAGCGACCTACACATTTACAATGAATTTTCCCTTTTATTCAGGAATTATCTTAATTTCCAGGAATTTTTCCCTTATTTCCGGGATTCTTCCCTTATTTTCTGGATTTTTCCTTAATTTTCTGGGATTTTCCCTAATTTTCTGGGATTTTCCCTAATTTCTGGGATTTTCCCTAATTTTCTGGGATTTTCCCTAATTTCTGGGATTTTCCCTAATTTTCTGGGATTTTTCCCTAATTTTCTGGGATTTTTCCCTAATTTTCTGGAAATATTAACATTTTTCAGAAAATATTTAAGGAATTTTCTTATTTTTTTAAATAATCAGAAAAACAGAATTTTTGTTGCTCAATACATCCTAGGCGTTGTTGATCCACGCCTAGGAGACAGTTTCCTAACAACGTCTAGGAAAACTTGCGTCCTGGGCGTTGTTGGAGGCTGATGCTTCCTGGGCGTTGTTGATCCACGCCTAGGAGACGGTTTCCTAACAACGTCTAGGAAACTTGCGTCCTGGGCGTTGTTTAAGACAGATGCTTTCATAGATCCTAGACGTTGTGCACCCACGCCTAGGAGACAGTTTTCTAACAACGTCTAAGAAACTTGCGTCCTGGGCGTTGTTGAATACAGATGCTTTCATAGATCCTAGACGTTGTGCACCCACGCCTAGGAGACAGTTTTCTAACAACGTCTAGGAAACTTGCGTCCTGGGCGTTGTTGAATACAGATGCTTCCTGGGCGTTGTTGTACCACGCCTAGGAGCCACACTTTTAACAACGGCTAGGGACGATGTATCCTGAGCGTTGTTGAATACAGATGCTTCCTGGGCGTTGTTGTACCACGCCTAGGAGCCACACTTCTAACAACGGCTAGGGACGATGTATCCTGAGCGTTGTTGAATACAGATGCTTCCTGGGCGTTGTTGATCCATGCCTAGGAGCCACACTTCTAACAACGGCTAGGGACGATGTATCCTGAGCGTTGTTGAGGCTGTTCGAGCCTTGATTCATTCATTGAACTTTGATTTTAAATCTTTTCAAAATTCAAATCTTATGGGCTTCCCGCCTTTTTCTTAGGCCCAGGCCCGTTTGTGCATCTTTGAGCTCCTCTATATAAGAGGTGGAGTGTGAGTTCATTTCTCACACTTCACTTTCACAAAAATTTCTAAATTTCAACTCTGCAATTAGTCTCTCAAGAATCGCCACCTCCAAGCGATTTCCGGCTTTCTACTCCGCCGCTTTTCTGGGCTTATTTTGAAGATTCCGTTTGAATC
Source organism: Apium graveolens (assembly GCF_009905375.1). Taxonomy (NCBI): domain Eukaryota; kingdom Viridiplantae; phylum Streptophyta; class Magnoliopsida; order Apiales; family Apiaceae; genus Apium; species Apium graveolens. The sequence continues at coordinate 205,556,712 of NC_133656.1, forward strand.
TTCATCTTCTTTACTTACTTTCAAGAGCTTCCTGGGTTTTTGTCTTCATCCATGGCGGATTCCGATTCATCTCACTCCCATGTCCCCCAAGCTGTTGCCCGTCCCTCTAGGGCCAGCCGAGGTAAAAAATCTCTTGTACATTCCTCAGTTATTTCTCTTAGGGATCTTTTAACCGAATTTGGGCAAGCCTTTCCTAACATGTTACACTTAGATGCATATAATTATCCTTCTAGATTTGGTCCAGATCAAGTAGGTACCATAGCCCGCCTTTTTGGCATTTCCCACCCTTATAGGGCCGAGGCTCCGGGCCCAAATGATAGGGCCTGCTACCCAAAACCTGGGGCCATTCGGGTCTATAAGGAAACCTTCTATGCTGGTTTTCGCCTACCTCCTCATCCTTTTGTTTTTCGCCTTTTGGCTGAGGCCCGAGTCTGTCCGACCCAACTCACACCCAACTCTTGGCGTTTTATTCACTGTTATATGGCCCAATCTCGTAAACACGGTTTTGAGCCAAATGTTTGTGTCTTTCGTTATTTATTTAAATTTGTAAATGCTTCTGAGGACCAAGGATGGGTCAAAATAGTTCATAGATCCTTGGCTCGTTCCTGCTTTATTTCTGGCACCAATCCCGACTCGTATCCAACATGGAAAAGTGAGTGGTTTTATATATTTCTGGATTCCGAGGAGGGTTGGGACCATTTTTTCAGGCCCAACTTCTCAAAAAGTATAGACGGGTCTTTAAGAGACCTAAAATTGGGGATAGATGAGGATGCGGCCATCAAGGCCATTACTGCTGATAACTTGCACCATTGCGCTCTCATCCTTTCAGAGGGTAATTTGCAAGGTGTAGGTCTAAGTGACCTTGGTCCCGAGGGTATTTCTTTCCCCTTTTTGTTCCATTTCCTCCATTCTCTATTTGTCCTTTTTCTTATGTGCTCGTATTTGCCTGCAGCTAGGGCCGATTTGGACACGATCTTCAAGAAGCGGGAGGCCCGTGCCGCCAAGGGCTCTGCTGTTGAGAGCCACCGCGACAAGCGGGTTAGGATTGGTGACGGCCCTTCAGTCGCGGTTCAGGAGGCCGTCCCTACTTTTTTATCCCAGAGGCCTCCTAGCCTTGATGAAGATAACTCTCCCTTCACCGTCACTTGGGGCCTTCAGAGGAGGGACATGGTGGTAGGGAGTTCCGAGGCTGCCGCCGTTTGGTCTCAGAGTGTGATCACGCCTCGTGACAGGGCTGAGATCGTCGAGTCTTCTGATGACCTACAGATTGAACGTCTGGGTGCTCAGGCCGTGGCTTCTGTAAGCCTCTTCCTTTTTTAACTGTTTTTTTTTTTGCTTATTATTACTTACTTACTACATGTTCATGCAGATGAATACCTATCTCCAGGCTGCCCTTCACAATTTGAAGGATGTGAGGACCAGCCTAACTATTGCTGAGAGGGACAGGGATAGGTACCTCAAGGCTTCCGAGGCCAACTTCACTCGTTTTCGTGAGGTAGAGAAGGAGCTGGCGGACGAGAAGGAGAAAGTTCGTAAGCTGGAGCTGGATGCTCAAAGGGCCCGAGCTGAGGTGATAGCTGAGTATAAGGCATCTCAGGACTTTCAGGATGTCCTAAATGCTGAGTACGATGCTAACTTCCCGGAGACCTTTTCTAGCTGTTGGGAGCAGATAGTAGAGGAGATTGGGAAGAAGATTCCGGAGGTGACTCTTACTGCCTATCCAGTCCCTGATATTCCTGGGAAAGAGCCTCTTCTTGATGACATCCCTCTTTCTCCTATTCTTGCTTCTTCTGCTGAGGCCGAAGCTGTTTCTCCTCGAGGTGCTGATCATGTTCCAGTTCCTTCTTCTGCTGCCAATGAAGGAAACATCGATGATGACTTCTTCAAGGATCTTTGAGTATTTTGTTTTTCTTGTTTGGCCCATTGTGGCTTTCTATGTATTGACTTAATCGCATTCAGAACTTATTACCCTTCGGGGCTTGTATTCTATATGTTGCTTTTCTTGCCTTTTTTTGTTTTATCTTTACAATCTTAATATGCATTTGAACCTTAAACATCCTTAGATAGAAATAATTTCAAACTCTTTAATATGAAGTCTGGTTTTCCAAAACCTTACATAGCATGGGTTCGACCCTAATCAACAATAACTAGACAATGTAAATTCTACTGGAATATAAAATCCTATGCAAGCAAAGCTTCAAGGTGCTTTTAAACCTACTTGTCAATGACAAGTGAGAATCGTACTTCTCCTATCTTACACATAGTAAACCTTCAGGTTTTGTGCGTGCCAGGTCCTCGGGACTTCAAAACCTTCCATAGTTTCCAGCTTGTAGGTTCCCCTACCCTGAACGCTCTTGACTCTGTACGGCCCTTCCCAATTCGGGGCAAGCTTTCCTTTCTGTCCAACACCAGAAGCCTCTATTTTTCTCAAGACTAGATCTCCTTGTTTAAAAAATCTCTCTTTAACCCTTAGGTTGTAATAGAATGAAACCTTTTTCTGATATTCTACTATCTTTACATGTGCCTCATCTCGCACTTCATCAATTAGATCCAGGGCTAACCTCTGCCCTTCCTCATTTTCTACAGCATTGAAAGTCTGAATCCTTGGAGAGGAATGCGATATCTCCACGGGAACTACTGCTTCTGCCCCATACGCCAACATGAAGGGAGTTGCTCCTGTCGTAACTCTACAGGTAGTCCTATAGGCCCATAATATGGAAAGTATCTCATCCACCCAATTATTTCTTGACTTCTCGATCCTTTTCTTTAATCCATCCAGGATTATTCGATTTGCTACTTCTGCTTGCCCATTAGCTTGTGGGTGAGCCACAGAGGTGAACCGTAACTCAATTTCATTTTCTTCACAATACTTCTTGAATTCCTCGTTGTTGAATTGTGTTCCATTGTCAGTGACGAGGATACGGGGAATTCCATATCGGCACATAATGTTTTCCCACAGGAATTGTGCAACCTGTTTAGTTGTGATTTTGGCCAAAGGCTTGGCTTCAATCCACTTAGTGAAATAATCAATGGCTACCATCAGAAACTTCCTTTGGGCTGTGGCCATAGGGAAAGGCCCTAGAATATCCATCCCCCACATAGCAAAGGGGATTGGGGAGTTGATAGAGGTCAGCATCTCGGGGGGTAGTCTAACAACTGGTGCGTGCTTCTGACAGCGATCACACTTCTTCACATATTCTTTGGCATCAGCCATCATTTCTGGCCAATAGAAACCTAAACGAGTTATCTTATGAGCCAAGGCCCTACCCCCCAAGTGTTGTCCACAAACACCTTCATGCACTTCTTCAAGAGCTAAGCGTGCCTCATCGGGCCTGAGGCACCTCAAGTAAGGAACCACGAAAGATCTTTTATATAAGATCCCATCTATCAAAGAGTACCTTAGTGCTCGAACAGTTAACTTCCGTGCCTCAATCGCATCGCTTGGCAACCAACCGGTCTGAATGTGAGCCTTGATGGGATCAATCCATGACGTTCCCAAGCCTACGGGAGCCACAAGCTTAACATCTATGCTTCGTGTCTTCAAAACACGGAAGTACACACTTCCTGAACTTTCTTCAATCTCAGATGAAGCAAACTTTGATAGCGCATCCGCTTTAGCATTTTCTTCCCTTGAAATGTGTTCAACATGGCATTCATTAAATTGGGTCATCACAGCCCTTACTAGGCGAACATACTTAGCCATCGTATCATCCCTTGCCTCAAATTCTCCCTTTACCTGGGATATGATCAACTTCGAGTCTCCACGGACCTTTAAATTTTTGACTCTAAGTGTCCCAGCTAGACCAAGGCCAGCAATCAGGGCTTCATACTCTGCCTCATTGTTTGTGGTTGGGAAGTCTAGTTTCATGGCATACTCAATTAAGAATCCATCTGGGCTTTGCAAAACCAACCCTGCTCCACTGGAATTTGTTTTTGATGCTCCATCAAAATAGAGAACCCAATATTCTTTCTCCTTGTCCCCATTGTCGACTCCCTTGTCTTGAGGTATGGTATCTTCCTGCCCCCCGACTTCTTGGTTGGGTATGGTACATTCCACCACGAAGTCAGCTAGTGCCTGGGCTTTTATGGCCGTACGTGGCTTATACTTGAGATCGAACTCTCCCAACTCTATTGCCCACTTAATCAGTCTCCCACTTGCCTTGGGACTGTGAATGATATTTCTCAGTGGCTGATTTGTTAGCACTTCAATTTGGTGAGCTTGAAAATAAGGACGCAGCTTTCTTGAAGCCATTACCAAGGCTAAAGCGAATTTCTCAATGGCTGAATAATTCAACTCAGCACCATGCAAAATTTTGCTGACATAGTATACGGGTTTCTGGACTTTCAGTTCCTCCTTAACCAACACGGCGCTCAAGGCGCTCTCTGAAACAGCCAAGTACAAAAATAAAACTTCATTCAGAACTGGCTTGGCCAACAACGGGGCCTGGCCCATATAATTCTTTAACTCTTCAAATGCCTTCTGATTTTCCTCATTCCATACAAAGTCTTTGATGTTCTTCAGTGACTTGAAAAATGACAAGCACTTGTCTCCTGACTTGGAGATGAATCGTCCTAACGCAGCAACCCTTCCTGTGAGCTTCTGAACATCCTTGACAGTTTTGGGGGGTTCCATGTCCAGGATCGCCTTTATTTTATCGGGATTTGCCTCAATTCCCCTCTTCGAGACCATCAATCCCAAGAATTTTCCAGATCCTACTCCGAAAGCACACTTCGTCGGATTCAACATCATCTTGTGGTACCTCAGGACCTCAAAAGCTTCCCTTAAATGGGCTATATGATCAGTCTTTACTAGACTCTTGACTAACATGTCATCAACATAGACTTCCATAGTCTTACCAATAAGATCCTTAAAAATTCTATTCACCAACCTTTGATAGGTGGCTCCTGCATTCTTGAGACCAAACGCCATAACAAGATAACAATAAACACCAAAGTCAGTGATAAATGATACCTTTGGAATGTCATCCTTATGCATTTTGATCTGGTTGTATCCGCTAAACCCATCCATGAAACTCAGCATCTCATGTCCAGCGGTAGCATCAATCAAAGTATCAATTCTAGGCAGCGGAAAACAGTCTTTGGGGCATGCATCATTCAGATCGGTGAAGTCTATACACATCCTCCACTTTCCATTAGCCTTCTTCACCATTACAGGGTTTGCTAACCTCTCCGGAAATTGAATCTCCTCAATGAATCCAGCCTCTAAGAGCTTTTCCACTTCCTGCTTTATAGCCTCTTGTCTTTCCGGGGCAAAATTTCTTTTCTTTTGTTTCACTGTCTTCCGGCTTGGATCTACGTTTAGCTTGTGAGTAATTAACTCCGGGTCTATGCCTGGCATATCAGCTGCTGACCATGCAAACACATCACTATTTTCTTGCAAAAATTTCACTAACTTCCCTTTAAGGGGCTCCTCTAATGTGGCTCCAATGAAAGTCGTCCTCTCAGGATTCTCGGGGTATAAAGGAACCGAGACCAATTCTTCTGCTGGCCTTCCTCTATTCTCATCATTTTCTCGAACATCCATATCTTCAATAGGAAGAACCTGCCCCCCGACTCCATCTGCCCTCAAAGAGGCCACATAACAGCTTCTAGCCATTTTTTGATCTCCTCTCTCTTCTCCAATCCCGTTTCGGGTGGGAAACTTCATGACTGAATGGTAGGAAGAGGGGACTGCCTTGAAGGCATGTATCCCTGTTCTCCCCATGATAGCATTATAAGTTGAACTAGCCTTTACCACTACGAAATCCAGCATCTGCGTTGCTTGCCTTGGCTCCGTACCTATGGTGGTTGGCAACTTGATTATCCCTTCCACAGGACATTCTACTCCAGCAAATCCATATATCGGCATGTCGGTTGGTGTTAACTGGGAGTCGTTATACCCCATCCTTAGAAAGGTGTCGTGGAGCAAGATATCAAGGTTGAAGAAAGTATGAGGAAGACCGTAGTAAGTAATGAGCCCACTGGAGGCAAGAAACGAAAAACTGATTTGGAGTATATCGCTAAGGACAAATATCCTAGAACCGAACAAAACCCTGATTCAACCCCCAAGAAGGGAGGACCTGGCCAAAAGTTCACTGAATACGCTAAGTTGAATGCTCCCAGAAGTCAGATTTTGATGGAGATTGAGAAAGACAGAGATATTCGCTGGCCTAAGCCCTTGAAGGCTGATCTCGCCAAGCTAGATAAGGGCAAGTTTTGCAGGTTTCACAAAGATGTTGGCCATGACACCGATGAGTGTAGGCAATTGAAAGATGAAATTGAGTTTTTGATTCGAAAAGGAAGATTGAACAAGTATACTGGAGATGGAGGGGACATAAATAATAATGGAAGGAAGAACTTTGAAGATCGTAGGAGGGACCAAGACGATCAGGGGCTAAACCCCCAGCCTAGAGGACCAGTTATAAACACCATTTATGGAGGGCCGAGACCTCGAGGGCCTGTGATAAACACGATCTTTGGAGGTCCAACTGCTGCTGGATTGTCCAAAAATTCCAGAAAGGCATATACTAGAGAGGTTATGCATATTGTTGGAGAAGCCCCGAAGAGGGCCAGGACAGAAGTAACATTGGCTTTTGATGATTCCGACCTAGAGGGTGTGAAGTTTTCCCATGACGACCCGCTGGTCATAACACCAATAATAGGAAATAGCCCGGTTAAGAGGGTCCTTGTGGATAATGGTGCTTCTGCTGGCCTTCCTCTATTCTCATCATTTTCTCGAACATCCATATCTTCAATAGGAAGAACCTGCCCCCCGACTCCATCTGCCCTCAAAGAGGCCACATAACAGCTTCTAGCCATTTTTTGATCTCCTCTCTCTTCTCCAATCCCGTTTCGGGTGGGAAACTTCATGACTGAATGGTAGGAAGAGGGGACTGCCTTGAAGGCATGTATCCCTGTTCTCCCCATGATAGCATTATAAGTTGAACTAGCCTTTACCACTACGAAATCCAGCATCTGCGTTGCTTGCCTTGGCTCCGTACCTATGGTGGTTGGCAACTTGATTATCCCTTCCACAGGACATTCTACTCCAGCAAATCCATATATCGGCATGTCGGTTGGTGTTAACTGGGAGTCGTTATACCCCATCCTTAGAAAGGTGTCGTGGAGCAAGATATCCACAGAAGCACCATTATCCACAAGGACCCTCTTAACCGGGCTATTTCCTATTATTGGTGTTATGACCAGCGGGTCGTCATGGGGAAACTTCATACCCTCTAGGTCGGAATCATCAAAAGCCAATGTTACTTCTGTCCTGGCCCTCTTCGGGGCTTCTCCAACAATATGCATAACCTCTCTAGTATATGCCTTTCTGGAATTTTTGGACAATCCAGCAGCAGTTGGACCTCCAAAGATCGTGTTTATCACAGGCCCTCGAGGTCTCGGCCCTCCATAAATGGTGTTTATAACTGGTCCTCTAGGCTGGGGGTTTCGCCCCTGATCGTCTTGGTCCCTCCTACGATCTTCAAAGTTCTTCCTTCCATTATTATTTCTGTCCCCTCCATCTCCAGTATACTTGTTCAATCTTCCTTTTCGAATCAAAAACTCAATTTCATCTTTCAATTGCCTACACTCATCGGTGTCATGGCCAACATCTTTGTGAAACCTGCAATACTTGCCCTTATCTAGCTTGGCGGGATCAGCCTTCAAGGGCTTAGGCCAGCGAATATCTCTGTCTTTCTCAATCTCCATCAAAATCTGACTTCTGGGAGCATTCAACTTAGCGTATTCAGTGAACTTTTGGTCAGGTCCTCCCTTCTTGGGGGTTGAATCAGGGTTTTGTTCGGTTCTAGGATATTTGTCCTTAGCGATATACTCCAAATCAATTTTTCGTTTCTTGCCTCCAGTGGGCTCATTACTTACTACGGTCTTCCTCATACTTTCTTCAACCTTGATATACTTCCCTGCCCTCTCTTGGAGCTGCAACATGCTCTCAGGGGGTCGTTTGGCCAAAGACATCTTGAAAAACTCATCCCTAGTTCCTTGTTGCAGTGCTATCATGGCTACCTTATCATCAAGGTCTGGGACTTTTAAAGCCTCCTTTGTAAAACGATTCAGGTAATCTCTTAAGGATTCCTTAGCTCCCTGCACAAGACTCATAAGAGATGCTGAACTTTTCTCATGGACTCTTCCACTGATGAATTGCTTAATAAAAGCCTGACTTAATTCTCTGAATGATCCAATAGAATTTGGGGGTAGGCGACTGTACAATCTTTGAGCCATACCCGACAGGGTTTGAGGAAAGGCCCGACATTTTATAGCATCGTTCACGGGTTGCAGCAGCAGTGCATTAGAGAATGTCCTAACATGATTAGCGGGGTCTCCCGTGCCATCATAGGCTTTGATAGTGGGCATCTTGAATTTCCTTGAGATATGGGCATTCATTATCTCTTCTGTGAAGGGTGGAGTTGGATCATCAGGATCTCCAAGGGGAAGGAGATTGCTTGGATCAGTTCTTGGGACAGCAGCCCTTCTTCTTACCGGACCATCCAGGTCTATGATAGGAGGAGGATTTCTCCCCCTATGAGGTATGTGGGTTCTGGTGGCTTGGTGAGCCTCCAAGTCACGCCTCAGCCTTTGGATTTCAGCCTCATGAGCCCTGATCTTTTCCTGCACTTCTTGGGGATTCGCCCCTGGGGTGCTTTGGGGGCGTTGCCTTCCATCGGCCATTGGCTCTTTTCCAGGACGCCTCCTTCTCGGGGCCACTTCATCATCCGAAGATTCGGAGTCTCTCTCAGTGTATGGACCATAAAATTCCCGATCCTCAGGGATAGGATCCAAACCTCGTATATAGGGGGGCGACTGCCCTCGTGCTTCGCTTCGCCCAGCATATCCGCTTCCTCCAACCTCAGGATGAAGGGGCATCCCATAAGGGGGTTAGTAGTAACAATAGTTGAATATTCATACCCGGCGGGTCGAGAATTCACAGGTATATGTATTTGTTGAACTTGAGGATTCGTACCTTGAATAGTCGGGGGAGTTGTCCCTTGTGGCTGAGGATGAGTTGCCCCTGTCTGGGCTTCCCCCTGAGTAGATGCATAAGTTGAATGGGGAGGAACCTCCACGGTTGATGAAATCACCTGGGTTGCCTCTAATGGTGTTCCTTCCTCTAGAGCTCCAATTGTTCTCCGTGTTCTCGCCATGGTTGTTGTTGTTTTCCCACAGACGGCGCCAAATGTTATGGATAAAAAACCAAGGTTATTACTTGCTGTATTTAATACTAAGATTCGAGAGCTCAAGGCCTTTAATGGCTGCTCTCGTGTTTCGTGACTCAATCTGCCTTTACGAGATGCCTACGTATCTCTGTGAATTAGAGAATCAAGCCAAAAAACGTAGTTCTGATTGGTGGGGGTGAGACCCCTTATATAGATGTTGGGAGTCCTTGAATTGGACTTGGTATAGGAGACTTGGTGGGCAAGTCTCATAGTTAGAATGGACTTTGGAGTCCTAGATAGTAGGAAATTGATTCCTTATCCTTTTAGGTCCCCTTGAGGCTAATCTCCAAGGATTTATATTCTTATCGGGACTCTTTTCAACATCTGTTTTGTCCCTTATTAATTAATTACGAAATTAATTAATAATCAGGGCTTTTGGGCCTTTTTTATTCCATCAGGCCTGATCTGGTCCATCAGGCTTAACCTTTCTGGTCTGAGTATCATATATCTTTTTATTGGGTCTAGCAGCCCACAGCTTGTACAATTAATGCAGTATTTAATAATACAATCATAATTTATTTATCCCTATCAACGTATATGTGTGTGATCGATAAATACAAAAAGTAACCGCTCTAAAGAAAGTTGGTTCCTCTAGATGAACAAGATATATTTTTCAATTGTCAAAGTTGTTTCCAAATGAAATTGTATAAGGGAGAATATAACCTCTTTTGTTCCAAACTTGATCTGGATTCCTAGAACACGTAAAATAAAGAATTGTCAGTGCCCTTAATCTTGATCTTCTAATAAATAGTGCGGGAAAAGTTGAAGATGATGATCGCGGTTACTTAATGTTAGAGAATGGCAAGGACACGAAAGGCAAATTTATGCCTCAAAGATGGGCACCCGTGATCCACTCTTCGACCCATAAATGAACTTTCGAGTGAGGGGAGTGTTAGAATAATATAAGATCCTGGACATGGTCATTCTCTAACACCTTAAAATTTTAGAATAACTGGTTTCTTAACACTCCTTAACACTTAAGAGAGAGAGAAAGAATTTCCCTCATACCGTCCAAAGAGGAAACATATGATCAATGTCAATACATCCCCAGAGACAATGACTTTTCATAAAATAGATAAAATAGAAAGCAATGCACTATTGTAGAATGGACTGTCGTTCCTGAGATTGCAAACAATGGAGACACATAATAACATCTATTTACATATATTTTTAAAAATATTTTTTATTAATAATTAAGTAATATTACATAAGCTATATTAAAAAAGCTAATGATAAGAAAATTATCAAATACTATTAATTAATATTAAATTATCTAAAATAAAAAATATTTGATTTATAAAATAAATGAAAAATTCGTTTCATACAAATAAAAGTAACATGTTAGATTTATATAACATGTAAAAAAATGCATTAGGAAATTTCATAAATAATTCGATTACTTTTAACTACATATATAATTATTCTTTGCAAGTCCCATTTTGTTATTAAATATTTATTTCGATCCATGTTTCGCACGTATTATGAGTTCATTTCTCTACAAATACTAATTCAATTTTTTTAATCTCGGACCCGTAATTCACACGAGTAATTAACGATCTATACTAATAAACGGGATCATGTTCTATTAGAACATGGAAGTACGAAATCTTGGTAATCATTAGAAAATTATACAACCATTTTCACTTTTAAGTTAAAAAAATATTTTTTTATAGTAACAAATTCATGGGTTGTATTTAGATTATATTAAGTAATATTAACTTAAGTATAATAACATGTATTTAGTTTTAATAAGCTATATTGGAAAAGTTAATGATAAGATAATTATCAAATACTATTAATTAATATTAGATTATCTTAAATAATAAATATTTGGTTTATAATATATATATATAATCCGTTTTACAAAAATAAAATTAATAGGTTAGATTTTTATAACAAGTAAACAACACAGAACTAAGAAATTCCATAAATGATTTGATTCATTTTAACTACGTAACTATTCTTTGAAAGTGCAATTTGATATTAATACATAATTTAACCGTACTTCTTAATTATATTTCAGTATATATTTCACATAAATTTAATTTTATATAAATAATAGTTTAATATTATCTTTAATCTCCAGACGGGTTTGGTACCGTATAAAGTTTCATATGTATCACCGGAGATCGCAGTTATGTACTACAATTGAACATTTTTGTTCTGTGTGTGAATTTCAAACTACAAGACAAAGTATAGAAAAAAAAAATTGTTTTGTGTGTGAATTTCAAACTATAAGACAAAATATAGAAAGAAATGATAATTAGTTCATTAGAAGACAAATAATTTTAAAATTTAAAATTTAAAATTTTCATTCGGATGGTATTGCTTCATGAACAGAGGATGATACAGTAAGGGATATTTGGGGACAAAATCAAATTTTACTGTTTTCATAAAATCAATTTTTTTATTTTTTTCATCATTATTTTTTTTAGAAATATATAAAAGTGCCCCCTCAACTTCAAAAAAATAAATTTGTTTTCTAATAAAAAATTTACCTGATATCTCCCTAAATAAAAAAATTTGATCGGTCCCTGTTCATGATGTTATTCACATTCTTTCTTCAAAACAATTTAACCACACTTCCTGGGCCTTTTTCATCAAAACTAATTTCATCCAGGTTTATGCATTATTCTTCCTTTCACGAGTCTATTCGGCTAATATCGAGGACCTATTATGCATGCAGCTCAGTATAAAGAGGGCTCAAGATAAATCTAAGGTCTAAAATGTTAAATATATAACCACTAGTTAGACCGGAGGCAGGCAACCAGGCACTAAAAGAGATTGCTTTAGATATCTGATTCTGAATTTCTGAGCCACGGAATTCTTCAAAACCCCCGAAAGCTAAATTAATGGGTTTTCAAATCTTATGAATTGTTTGATCCATATAGGTTAAATGCAAGAAACTCTATCTATGCTTTGTAATTTACAGTACAGCACACAGCCGCAAATAGTGGTGGCCAGTTGGGCGGTCCGGGCGGTTCGGGCCGGGCCGCCGGCGGGTTCGGTTCACTGATCCCAGGCACTGAACCGGCACTGTCAGGTAACGAATCGGGTTCGGCCGGGTTTGAACCGTGAAAAGGAGAACCGGATTAGACTCGCGAGTCGTTACTGAGCTCGTGAGCCCGCGAGCCTGGGCGGGTTTGCGGTTCAAAGGTCGGCCAATTAAATGCTCTATTCTATCTACTGTCCTCTCTAATTTGTTTATTCAATCTATCGTGCTCATGTATTAAATGCTTCATCTTCCTCTTGTTGTTATTGTAGTTATCAATGTGTATTAATCCTCCATTTACTAGGTTCCATCCTACTATAATCTACTTTATCACATTAGAAACTAAAAAATGGAGGCTACAAATATGACTAGGCTGCAAAGGATGTAGAAAAAAAGATCCTAAACTGTGGACCGTGCCGGGCTGTGCGGGCCGGTCCGGGCTCGGGTTGAACTTTTTTGAATCGTATTCGGCTCGTTGTACTGTAACGAATCGTGCAGGTTTCGAACCGGCCCGCTTCGGGCCGAATTAATCGGGCTTCCGTACGAGCCGGTCCCGAACGGGCGGTTGGAACCCGCACGACTGGCCAGCTCTAGCCGCAAATACATGCATGTATATTTATTTTTTGCATGCATCTGTGAGTTGATATCTTTTATAAGCAACATGTGTGCTTTTCATATTAGCTAACATGAATGAGTATTTTTATGGACTTACATAATGCTGTTGGAAGAAGATTGTGAGTTGTGACAAATGCACCACAATAAGATAAGGGTACTTGATCTGAGTCATCGATAAATTGATCTCCAAAGACAATATAAAGATATATATATATATATATAAGGGTACATGACCAGGATTATAAGATAAGAGCAGAACTAATATTCTATTACAATAATATTAAAATGTCAATTATTATTAAAAGTAGCTGCTATCATAATCTGGTAAATGTGCTTATGTATAGGAAACAAGCTGGTGAATCCTAGAATTCGTTCAATAAAGTGTTGTGACAAAGTTGGTAATGATACTAATTAATTCAAGTACTAGTTGATATTTTAAACACCACCCATGTATTGTGCAGATATACAAAATCCAGTATAAAATTTTAAGGAAATCATGTTGGATTCTAATCTAAACTGTTTGGGCTTTGGTTAAGTTGACGGGCCTATGTTTTTGTTTATGTTTAGTGTTTGAAAATAATAATCGTTGTTGTATCAGATATAGCAGCATGAAGTAGTCAACCTCTTAGTGGAGAGATTATAGGAGGTAGTGAAGTTTATTTAGTAGTTGAAATAGTCTGGGAAGTGGCTGATATAGTTCCTAGTTTGTAGCAGCAGTTTATTATCACGTACCCTATACTTTACTTATTTATTTACAGCATGTAATTAGTTTTCTTAGAGAAATTAGAAGATAATACAATGTAGTCCTAGAGAGCATTTCGGTATTGTACATTTCAATTTTTCATCATGTTTATTATGCAGTAATCATTCTAGTACGTCTTCTATTTTTAACATGGTATCAGAGCTACCGATCTTTGTGGCATAACAATTTGTTTTTCGAGAAGAAGCTTCAGGTGAGAAGGCCAAAGGATGGGAAGAAGTCCCGAGAGAAGTCTTAGAAATAGGAGCAGACGAGAACAATGATCTTGTTATTAACAAAGGGGTGGTGGTATCTTTGAGAAAGTGATGGTAGTAAGAAAACAACATACTGTTGTTGTCCAGGAGCTGTTGTGCATGTGATGTGATGTATGTCTATTTGCAATCAACCGAGAAAGAAGAAATCACGGAAGATAGAATGATGGTGCTGGTTGTCCATATGAGTATACATATATATTACTTGTGTATGTATAGACTGGACAAAATATAGCAGAGAAAAATGGGAAGATGAGTTCAATGTTAATGGTATTGCAGGGGCACAAGGGTGAGGTTGGCGGACTGGTCAGGAGGATTGTGGTCTAACTCACAGGAAGTGATGAGGAAGAAAGCCAAACGGGCTTCTGATATTGTGAAACTTAAGGTGTCAGACGGGCAAGTTAGTAGTGCCAGACGGGCACGTTTGTAGTGCCATACAGGCAAATAAATGACATGTCAGACAGACAAATGAAAGCCATACGGGCTGATTGTCAGATGGGCAAATAAGTGATTGCCAGATGGGCATAGAAGAAACAAGCTTAACTTAAAACAATTTAGATTAAGGAGGTGATTGTTGGATTCTAATCTAAACTGTTTGGGCTTTGGTTAAGTTGATGGGCCTATGTTTTTATTTATGTTTAGTGTTTAAAAATAGTAATCGTTGTTGTATCAGATATAGCAGCATAAAGTAGTCAACCTCTTAGTGGAGAGATTATAGGAGGTAGTGAAGTTTATTTAGTAGTTGAAATAGTCTGGGAAGTGGCTGATATAGTTCCTAATTTGTAGCAGCAGTTTAGTATCACGTACCCTATACTTTACTTATTTATTTGCAGCATGTAATTTATTTTCTTAGAGAAATTAGAAGATAATACAATGTAGTCCTAGAGAGCATTTCGGTATTGTACATATCAATTTTTCATCATGTTTATTATGCAGTTATCATTCTAGTACGTCTTCTATTTTTAACAAATCAACCAATGTGCGAGACATATTAAAAAAAATATATGTATTCATCTATAAGGTATATATTGGGGATTCTGGCCACTGCTAGCCCCCCTCTAATTATGTTAATTTTCTCTTGGAAATGTCAACAAACCGAGAACTATAAAACAGTGTGAAAGAACACGTTATATAGTATTAATCCAAAGCTGTTTCACTTTCACCCATCTTGTGTAATAGGAAAAAAATAATTTTTATATATTTTAACTAATTACCTAACTAGGTAGCGATCAGAGTCTATTATTTGATTCTCTATTTGATGTGTTTTTCTTGCAAGGAGGTGATCAAATTCAATAGGCCAAAAAAGAAAGAAAGCAATCAGGGTTACAACTTACAAGTATTCATTCATATATTAACATAAGCACTTAACCAATAAGACATGAAAAAGAGAACATGTTCTCTGCAAGAGAGGGTTTGAGTTGGATAAAAGAATCCAGAAGATAGATATTTTTGTTGGAGGGGTTTATAAATTTTTAATTTTACATTAATATCGCATGCAGCTGCATTCTATATCCTATATATTCCTACCTTATCTTCTCCCCCGCATCCCCATCTCTATTAATTCTATATCATATCTCTTCATGCCCTCCATTTACTAGCTATGCATTTTAACTGTTGTATAAACCTATCTCTTTGAACACTGAACCAAGCACAGTTGTATAACAAAAGCTATATATATGTGTGTGTGTGTGTGTGTGTGTATAACCCAAAAAGAGCTGCACATAAGACATGTAATAAAAATGGAGAACTATAATGATCAATGCGTACAATTCACTGAACCTTGCTTCAGAAAAAGATTGACAATGAAATATGAATCCGTTACGTAAAACTAACCGTAATCATGCACCATCCTGCAGGCCGGCACAACAATCAAAAGGTAGTGATCCCCAACAAAATCTAAGCAAAATCCTTATAACAAGTAATCATTCCCATTTTAATCGGATCCGTAAATATCATCAAACAGTGCGTATAAATTAATACAAAAACAATTTAATAAAACTACCACATAACGTTATAAAGAACACCAACAAATCAGCAAAATTTAATAGTGAAGTGAATATAAACAAGCACATGCAACAAGTAAATTTGACCCAAATATTTGGTACTAGCTAGCTACTTCATATGCATTGTCTAGATCTGTTCCACAATGGATTGAGGTCCTTTGTGAAAGCACTGTACCGTTCCAAAACTTTACATTTAAAATCGTACGCTATTATCAATAATATAATAGGCATGTATTGCAAGTTTGTAACAAACAAAGTCTTGTAGTAACATAGACACAACGAGAAAGAAAGGTCGACTTTTGCTGCAGCAACCGCGGGTATTAAGTGCAACTATGGCTTAAAAATGGTTAGACTGCTTCATAAAATTGTGAAAAGTACCTGTTTACAGATTCATACCAGAAGTGATCATGATCATTAAGCTTTCAACCAGTGTTTTCTGGAAGAGATCTAGTATTTGATCTTTTTTCTTAGACCAACACATGTAAGTAAGCAAGTCATACGTTCTATTTTTGTCTTGTTCACAGTAGTTCAAATGTATTTTAATTTAATTTTCTATATGCAATTACTTTTTTTTGACTAAAATCGTACTTGCATTGATTAAAAACCTCCAGAAACTATTATAATGATCAATAAACTCAGGAGCACAATCATACCACTCCCGAAAGCCTGGCATAGAATGAGTCGCTCGTGCTAAGGCATGAGACACCCCATTCGCAGACTATACACAAAAGATACTAACACTTCCGAAAATTGTTTAAATAACTCTACACAATCACTAACAATCGAATGGAAATAAGATCGTCCGTATACCCCTTTGCACGCCCGAGCCAGAAGTTGAGAGTCAGTCTCAAATATACACTTCGATAAGCCTTTATCTTTCAACCATGACAAGGCTTCTTTTAAACACAGCGCCTCTGCTTCTCGAGGAGACACCAAACCATCCCTCTGTCTAGATACAACCATGAGGAACTTTCCTTCCGCGTCTCGAACTACAATACCCATACCAGTACTATGAACATCCTCAAATAATACAGCGTCGATATTGACTTTAACCCAACCAGTTACAGGTCTCTCCCACCGTCTAATCACCATAGATACTCCTCCATTCATCCCCACTTGTGCTTGCTGCTGTTTTGCTTGCTTCCATTCTGCCAACATATTCATTGCAGAAGCTTTAACACCAAACGTTGACACATTTATTCGCTCCTATAGCCACTTATTCCTACGGTTCCATAGACTCCAGCAAACTATTGCCATCAAACCACATTGAACACTAGTACATTTATCAAAGATATCTCTCATAAATTCGAACACATTTTCTCCAGGTGATGTACTCTGTATCAAGTCCTGAAACCCCATCTGCAGCCACACTTGCTTAGCAAAATCACACTCAAATAAAATGTGTGTTTCTGTTTCATGATACATACGACACCAGGTACAAGAAACTTTAATTTGCACCTGTTTTGTGACCAGCTTAGCAGGGATTGGCAGGCAATGAGAACACACTCTCCACAAAAAATGTTTCACTTTGCCTGGTAACTGTAAATTCCAAAATTTGCACCAGAAACGTGTATAAGGTGCCTCTATCTCCCCTTGTATCAATCTGTAGCAACTCTTCACTGTAAATCATCCTTTATCATCAGGTAACCACATCCATTCATCATTTTCCTGAGTACTTGATAGTGGAATTTGTTTAATATGCTTACGATCCCGCTCGTTACAAATATCCAGAAGTACTTCATCATCCCACTTCTTCTCATTAATCTCCATAAAACTGCAGACTTTACTCCCAGCTAAATTCCCAGGCATCTCAGTTGTTAAATAACCATTCTCCAAGTGCGGTAGCCATGGTACTTCCCAGATCATTGTTTGTGTGCCATCACCAATTTTCTTTCTACAACCCTTTCTTATGATATACTGTGCTGCTATCAAACTTCTCCACATAAAACTAGGATTTACGCCTATCTTAGCATTTAGAAAATCCCTAGTTGGATAATACTTGGCCTTCATACAAGCTGTGACCAGCGGATTGTCGTTATTTAATAACCTCCAGGCCTGCTTAGCAAGCATAGACAAATTGAAATTTCTCAAGCACTTAAACCCCAGACCTCCCGCTTCGTTCCTTACACACATACGTTCCCAGGCTTTCCACCTAATCCATTTCCTATCAATTCCATGCCAACACCAATATCCATTCATCTGTCGCTCTATACTTTCACATACTTCACTTGGAATTTGAAACAGATTCATCCAAAAAATTAGGAATCGTCTGTGCAACAGTTTGTATCAACGTAGCTTTCCCTGCTCTCGATACTGATTTAGTTCCCCATCCTTGCAATTTTTGTTTGACTTTATCTATTAAGAACTGAAACACTGAAATCTTCTTTCTACTTATTTTCATAGATAGCCCCAAATATTTCCCTGGCTCATTTACTTCCTGTACTTGAAGGCTTTGACAAATTTCTTCACGATCTGCACTCAAAGTATTCGGGTTGAAATATATACTTGACTTATTAAAATTAACAGCTTGTTCCGATAATCTTTCATATCGATCAAGTATACTTTTCATTGTTCTCGCTTCAACTCCATTTGCTCTAAAGAATATATAACAATCGTCTGCAAACAGTAAATGTGAAATATTCAGAGCATTTTTTGCAATTGATATACCATGTAGCAGCCCAACACTTTCATGTATTCTAATAATGGCACTTAATCCTTCCACACATAAAAGATATATATACGGGGAGATTGGATCTCCTTGTCGTATACCTCTATAAGGCTGAACTTCACCAAAAACTTTCCCATTATTAGTAAAAGTATAGGTAACACTACTTATACAGACCATCACCCTTTGTATCCAAACCCGATTGAATCCAAACTTATTCAACATACCTTCAATATACATCCATTCTTATCGATCGTATGCTTTGGAGATATCTAACTTGAGTCCTGCAAGTCCCCTCTTCCCTTGTGAACGTCTCGTTATGCAGTGATTAATTTCAAAAGCTAATAATGCATTGTCTGTCAATAACCTTCCTTCCACAAATACTCCTTGCTTATCTGAGATCAGTGTTTTTAAAAGTGATTTCATTCGATTTGCCATTACCTTTGAAACTACCTTTATCAATACATTACACAACGATATCGGTCTGAACTCTGCCATTCTCTTTGGTCTCTTAACCTTAGGAATAAGGCATACTAGCGTACGATTAATTCCTGGAAGCACCTGGCCTGTATCAAAAAATTGTTGACAAAACTTAACAACATCACCACCTACCACATTCCAGAAAACTTAAAAGAACCCCGGGTTTAATCCGTCTGGGCCTATAGATTTTTCTGGACACATTAAAAAGGCGGTTGTTTTCACTTTACCAATTACTTAATTGGTAACTAAATATACTTATTCATAGCCACCTCGTAAACCCAACCTTCGAAAACAAATTATTTACTTAATGTAAAATTGTAGTTACAGAAACATTTACTATTTCACAAAAATACTACACATATTTTCACACTACAAAACTTTCTAAACTTAGGTGACTTTTTTTCTACAACCAAATACCATCAAAATATTATTATCAAACAAATAATGCGGTATCATTATCTTTTATCATATTTCTTCGGCCAGCACTTTTTTTGGGTGTTCCCATCTAAATGTTAAATATTTTTTCATTAACTCGAATAGATTTTAATAATTAACCCACAATTTTTTTTAATTAATGTTTATGTCAAACTGTAGGGTGAGAAGAGCGGAGCATGGGCCATGGAGTATAACGTTTGTAAATGTAAGCTGCAGGACCGAGGTGGACGGCGCACTTAATTGGACCGAATGACTCTGTCCTCGTCTTGGGCTGGCCTCAAATCTATGACATTTTGCATCATATTGATTCATTTCATTTTATCTTTCTACTGAAATTCCAAATTTTCATATGGACTTAAAAAGATTTACCTCGCATGTATCTAAGAACATTGTTCTAAAACTCGGAGTACCCGGACGAGTATTCTCGGAGTACTCGGATTCGGAGCTATTTCCGATCCGATTTTGGTGTACTCGGCCGTAACTCGGTTTATTATTATGACAAAACTCGGATTACTCGGAAAAAACTCGGTTTTAGAAGAAAAAATTTGAAAAAAAAAAGAATAACGTTCCCAAAAAAACTCGTAAGTGCGTACTAGTTTGTAACAAATAAATACAACTTTTATATATTTCTAATGTTAAAATAATTGTAAAAGGCTAGCCAAAATAGGAAAATAATAATTAATTATATTGTATATCATTTATAAAATATTATAAGTTAAATTAATACTAAATAAAAGTTAGGAGTCATTTAAAATTTCGAGTTTTATATCGAGAATTATTTCGAGATACTCGAAGACATAATTAATTAGTAATGATACGGTCTTATCAAAAAAAATAAATTATAATGACGCAGTGACAGTCCAATACTCAACCTAGAAGCAACTAAGTTGAAGGCAAAAATAAGATAAAACTAGTTTGAAAGTTTGAATTGATCAAGTCGGTACAAAAGAGTGACTACATATAGACATTTATAGGTTACTAGCTACTCCACCAACTAGTACCTTCATAAACTGGTGTAAATTGTAATCCTCCTCGAGTCTATAACATAGCTCTGGTTGAACCTACGCTGCACCAACCTTTATATAATCAACTGTACATTCAAACTTCTGGCAAAAAGAAAGAGATAACTCGAAGTTAAAACACTAGGAAACTTACTAATAAAGCACCGCACCTTGTACTGGTAAAGTAGGAGGGTGGTTCCCAGAACTTTACGAAATTTAATTAGTAATGAGTGTAGTTTTTAGCAGTACATCTAGATGCACATTGTTTGATGGTAAAGCTAAACATTGTCAATAAAGTTAATGCGTCAACAAAGTGAACTTTGGAATCACATAAACTAAGCATTAACAAACAAGTCTATTTCCATGTATGATTATACCTTTTTTACGTATAGTATTTTTCTAAACCCTGGTACACTTGAGACATACAGCATCTTTTAGCTGCATTTTCTGTTGTTTGTTTCTTGAATGGTTTGTGTTGTGTGTATTCCTTCTGTTGTATTGCATGTGCCACTTCCACGTGAAGAAGACTAAAGATCTCATACTTTAGTCCTGTAGATTAATAATTTCCCACATATATTGCTAAGGTTATAAAATTGGAATACGGTTGTACTTGTGTTTTCGAGAATCTGAGTATCCATCTTAATATTCGAATCTATAACATTCATTACTGGTTCAAGCATTCGCTTATGCTAACTAGTGTCGATTAATTTCCGATTTTGGAGTAGTAATTTCGTCAAAAATTGAAGATTGTTCCGAGTAATAGTTAGTTATATGAATCAAATGGACTAAATTTGGAACATAGTAAAAGATGTCAATGTCAATGTCACAGCCTCAGCTTGAGGTGCTCTGGACAAGGAATAAAGGGGGGAGATATAACATTATAACCAGATACTCAAAGTAGGGAGAAGCAGGAAATGCACACACTAGCCTTGATAAAAACGTTTCCGCAACATCGCTATTATTTCTTTGCTCTTTACTTTACCCACTCAGATTTGGAATAACTCGCCTTCTTTTTCATATTCTTTTACTTGTCCTTCTGTTTCTTATATCTTCTATATTTTCCTTTCTTGACTCTGGGTGACCACTCAGTAGTACTATTTGTTGTTCAAATTTACTAGAAAATTATGAAATTTAACCTTAATCACATCTTATCCTACCATGATATGATGGCCTCTGTTTTCTTTGTTGAAAATAATGGGGGTTATAGTTACTAGTTACTACTACAATAATGAGGCTCTTATTTATACATATCTGAGGAAACATGAGTGGCTGTCAGCTGCTTTTCCTCACACAACCACACTCCCTCCATAGTCAAATGTCAATACTGGTAGTGGTACTGGCTACACTATTTTAATTTCAGGATTCTGCTCTAATTAAAAGACGAATGAGTACTGGAATACTAGTACTGTATTTCTTGTCATACATATGTAAGTGTAATATATATATACATGCATCTATAGTATTGGAGTCATTAATGATGCATTGCTGTAAAAGCCACAGAAATTTGTCATGCAACAACCAGGAGTCTGAAGAAAGAAAAACCCCTTGTCAGCTTAATCCCAAATGGGACAATATTTGGAGCTCTCCATTAAATGAATACAGCCCCAAATATTAAAGGGACCATATGCACCAACAAAGGAAGAAAGAGGTCTGAGATGACACAATTAAGTTCAATTTTTTGATTATTTTGATCATTCAAGCTACTTACATTATGATTTAGTTTAAGACTTTGACATCTAGTGTTATAAGTTAATTAGAATCACCTTCAACTAAAATCTACACTTATCCCTTGAACTATGAAATTTTAATTATTCCTTATGATCACTAGCTACAGAGATGAATGACAAGTTCCCAACACATATATTCATTAACTTTTAATATTCATGACAAGACAACCGAACATCAAAGATTAGTTAATATATAACAAGTGAAGACTAATGAACTAAAGACATGGATTTCTTAAATAGGGTGTATTTAAGAACAAAAAGCAAGCTTAAGTGCTTAACTACAGATGTTAACAAGGAGAAGGAGGCATAAGGTTCAACCCTAAATCATCTTTTTCCAACACAAATCTAGCCTTGTTAGTACTCATCCCAATATACTCATGCTGTAATGATCTCTTCTTAGAACACTCAAGTGGCACCCCAAATAGCTTTGCTCCTCCATTACTTATACCTTGTTTAGTACTGTTATTAAGCTGATAATTATAATCTTGCTGATCACACCCATTACCAAACTGATGACCATTAAAGCCCTTTTGATGCACCACGGAGACATTATTAGCACCAGCATTTGGGAACACGAGAGAAGGTGGATAAGAATTACTAGGCGCCACAGGCTTGACATGGTTCTGAACAAAGTAAATAATGTCATTATACAACTTTCGCATATGAGCTAGCTCAGACATTAGCATATTATTGCTCCTCCGGAGCCTCTCGTTATCTTCTGAAAGCGCGGTAACTGAGGTGCTGTATAGGCTGTTCGAAGTTGGCAGATGAGTTGGAGAAGTGAGAGTCGGCGGAGAGTCACACGACCAGTTGTTGACTTGGTCGTCGGAGTTAGTAGGGGAAATGCTAGGGTTCTGGTAGGGGAAGAACCCTGGTTGAGACATTTGGTGTGGTTGACAAGTTTTTCTGCGGTGAATCTCGCTGAGTAAATGCTTTTCGCCTTTCTTGAAGAAGTCATTCGCAAACTCCCATCTGTCCGGTACAATCTTTCTAAAACCCTAATAATCACAATAAAAAAGAAAGAATCCAAGTATATTTAAACCAAATGCTACAAAAAAAAAAAAGACACAAGGAAGAAAAGCACTGTGTGTGTACTTACGTAGGTGTTGAGCTGGCGAACGAAGCTAGAGAAGTTGTTGTGCTTGAAGTATTTGGGAAGAAGGTGACGAGCAAACTCGGGGGGACGCCAAACCACAAAGGTGGTGTTATCGTCGCCCCAAGAGACGATGTGGTCAGTGAGTGGGTCGTCAACTAGTTGGTAAGATTTGGTAAGAAATGGTGCGGGGACTGATTTGTGAGAGTCTAGCGAGAGTAATATGGTGTGGCAGTTGTCTAGCATTAGCGCAGCCATTGAGCCAATTGGGAAGGGAGAGAGGAGAGTGATTAGTAGTAGGTTAATATTAGCAGTGCCTTGAGATTTAAATATTTACTAGCTTGATGATAAAACTCTCTGGGGATGAGAAGTGTGTGCATAACATATTTATATATGTAGGGAAGAGGAGAATAAGTGTCTGCTTCGTCTGGGACTGTGGAAAATATAAGGGGCTTTTCAAGACTAACCCCGTGACCGATTTTCCAGCCTTTCTCTCACTTTTCTTGTCCACGACAGATCACGCACGCATTACCCCCACATAATGCCTGATTAACTTAGCCCCTGATTCACATCTCTTTTAATAATTGCTCGCCGTTTGGGTAATAATTGATGAACTAGACTGACACTAATCGAGATTACAGTTTTATATGTGGTTCATGTTTGAGTTAATTGCACTTTACAACCCCTCATTTTATTTAAAATCAAAACAGTATACATACTTCGTAAAATACAGTTTGCAACCTTAACTTTCAATATCAACTATAACATGTTATAAAATTGAATTTGAGATGTTAATATTAATAACTAAAATTTTAAATTAATTAAAATATTTATTTTAATGCATTTTTTACATGAAAAAAATTATAGCTAATTTCTATTAGTAATACTCTAAATTAATCATAATGCTAAATACTTAAAATATATTTATTAAGTAAAATATATATTTATATATATAATCATAAAGTTTCTAAATATATCTATATTTTAAAATTTTAAAAATTATAATTGACATTAATATTATTTTTATAATTTGAAATTCTAAATTTTAGTTTAATTTAAAAAAATTAAAATTATTATTTAAATATTTTGCTGAATTTCAATTTTACCTTTCACAATATAAATATTTTTAACAAAATGATTAAAGGGATGCATATTGTATTTGATGTCTAAAGTTACAGGTTGTAAACGTATTTTTGAAGATAAATATATAATTTTGTTATTGGATGAAAGGCAGCGATTGAAAACTGCAATTAATTCTTCATTTTTTTTATCAGTAATCCTATTTTTTCCTCAGAGTTTCGGTAATCGAGTTATATGAAACACATTGTCATGTCATCTCCCTTTCCTTCCTCTCTCTTTTTTTCTAGTCTCCTTTCCTTTCTTTTTGTTCATCAAAAGAATCAATTTTTCATTCCTATATAAAAATCGAATCTACTTTTATACCCCGCCTATGTATGCCAGACCTAGCATTTTGCCTCTGCCTCTTTTTCCTCTGTTGACGTAGTTGCGTACGAATATACCAACACATTGAAAAGTTTTGTAAGAATATATATTCAAAAATCCAAATATTATCTCAAATTTTCAGTGATCCAAATAATGATAACTGAATAGTACACTGATCAAAAATATACTTTAATATAAAATAATAATTTTATTACTTTTGTAATCTTAGTTTATTAAATTTAAAAATAAATTATGATTAATCAATGAATGTTAAGGATATTTTACATGTTAATTAATGAAATGAATATGTTTTTAACTAATTAAGTCTATAATTTTAATATTTTTAAGTGTGGTAAAAGAAATAAATTTTAAATTAATTAATTTATTAGATATAATATAAATAGTGACTCATGTTTAAATATTAAATTAGAAATAAAAAAGTTTAATATGATATTTGTTTATTTTAATTTATAAAAGGTAGTTTAGATAAAAATTTGAATCATGATGTTGGATTTTATCAAAGATTTGGATCTCTGGATTTTTGGATCAAAACTTGAGATGGTTTAGGTGCGTTAAAATGTACGATATAATATATAAACTAGATTAACGAATTAATCCCAGCTCTGAGTTTTCGCATTTGAATTTATGCATGTATTTTCATATCTATCGGGTTGATGCTATCTCTAACCGTTTTAATTTAAAAGTTCAAGTTTACATCATTAATTAATTACATTCTGATCCAAATTTCTAACGAAATCCAATAACGTGATCCAAGTATTGATCTAAATAAATTTTCACATATTATAATACATAAATAGCATATAAAACTTATTATTCTTAAATTTAATGTTTAAACATGATTAACTTTTTATATCATATATATTCAATTAATTAAATCAAATATAATTTCTTTAAATATAAGGGGAAAATATTAATTTCTTACACACTAACAAAATCCCAAACAAAAATAATCAAAAAGTGAGGTGTCGATTTGTTAATGGTTGATTGCTCATCAATGTAATAGACCCCGAGTGTGTTAAGATGATTCCCACCAATTAAAACATGACAAGTGTATTTTTGGAGTTATTTTTTTTGGTGTTATTTTTGTACCTGTAGTATTACTCTTAACCAAATACACGTTTATTTCACTAATTAACAAATTAATTTTAAACATAATAAACTAAAACTACATAAATAAAAAAATTATTGTTAAATATTAAAATAAATTTGAATCACTATTTAAATCGAAAATTTGGGATAATTTATAACAAAATTTGAATTTTTGAATGTCGGTTCAGATGCCACCAACACCACTTATTTATTCATTCTTGCAGAATACGCTGGAAACCAACTCTTTAATACTTAAAAAACACAATCACATTTATGTATTGTTGGCTATGGCCCAATAAGGCCCACCGAACGAAAGTCCATCTGAAAATTACACTACTGGGCCGAAGGTCCACCAGGCCCATGAGCCGAAGGCCCACGGAATGCCACAGGTTGTGGCCCACTTCGTCTTCCATCCGTTGGAAACAAAGAGGCATAACGCCCCCTTTTCACTCCCTCTTTAGTGATGAGTAATGGAAGAACATTAATGGCAGAAATGGGTATAAAATCCCTTGGAAAGTAAGAAATAAGGATATTCACATTCTATCAAATACTCAATTTTCTTGTATTTTTACCCACTTTACAACCAGATTCTTATTCTCACACCAGAGGTGAATCGGGGGAACAATCCCTCACATTCTCTTCACTTTCAGGTCATAGCCGAAAGCAGCTTCACGGAGGCCGAAGTCTGTTTATCCATCTGAAGGAATCTAGGCGTAACATTTGGCGCCGTCTGTGGGAAATACGAGAATCACAGGATGAGATATCGAGATAATGACAAACATAATTCATGAGCACTCTCCACCACCAGGGTTCCCTCCACACGATGCGGGGCAGACGTCCACCCTGGTGGACGCCGATGGAGTCATCAAGTTAACACCTAAGGAAGAAGCCTTGCTCCTAAAGATCCGAGCGGAAAAGTTAGCTGCGAAGAAAGGCAAGGCCAAAGATGACCAAGTCGAGAAGGAGGTAGAGGCCCGCGCAAAGCGAAGAGAAGCCGATGTGCTATGGTTGAAGGCCTTACACTCCAGAGAGAAGAAATTGAGCTTCAAGAAAAAGCATTGCGCGAGGCACTGCAGGCCGATGAGCCGGAAAGAATGACTAAGCACAGGAAAGACCGCAGGGTGCATGATGAAGAAGATGAGTCTGACTCTGATTCGCATCCCCGCAGAAAGAGGACGAAGCAACCCTTTTCATCTGATTCTGGTGAAGAGCCCGACGAGTCCCAAATCAGGCTAACACGCCTAGAAAAGACCATGTTCGGTGATAGAAGGGTCGAACAAGAGCCGATCATGATGAAAGAAATTGAACAGTATCGACCCCCTCCAGGCGAGGAAAGGCAGTTCCCAAAGATGAGTGAGTTTAACGGAAAGAGAGACCTGAAGACCACTGCGAAAAGTACGAGTTGCTGATGATTGGAATGGAGCATAATGATATCATGCTCTGCAAAATACTCAAGATCTATCTGAAGGGATCAGCCTCGATGTGGTACAAATCCCTCAAACCCAGGTCCATCGTGTCGTACGAAAAGTTGAAAAGAAAGTTTTTGAAGTACTATTCGCACTTATACCGAAAGGCGAAGGATACTGAAGCCTTGGTCCACTGCAGAAAGAGGGCGAACGAAGAGTTGGGGGATCATTTGGCTCGGTTTAAGGAAGAAGCTGGAATGGTCACTAATCTCGACAAGGTCAAAGTAATGGGTTTCTTGACAACAGGGTTAGACCCTTACAAAGGTAAAAAGCTTCGCTCTTCTCTTTACGATTTCCTCCAAGTCCTTAAATGATATATATGTGAGGGGCAAGAACATTCGCCGAAAAATGGAAAACATTGGGGGATATAAGGACTCCTGAAAGGATGACCGATCGAAGTGAGCCGACATATACGAAAGCTCAAGATCTGGTTCTGACCGAAGGGATGGTAGGAAAGAAGGGAGAAAGGAAACAGATAATGGAGTCGAACGACGTCGAGATAGAGATTCGGCTGTATTCACCCCTCTGAATGTGCCAATCTCAAGATTCTCCAAGAGATCAAGGGCAAGCCTGGGTTCGTTCGGCCAGCCAAGATGAAGGTCCCAAATCACAAGAAGAACCCCGAAAAATACTGCAACTATCACCGGGACAAAGGGCATAATACTGATGAATGCTACCATCTCAAGAAGCTGATGGAGTGAATGATCAAAGAAGGCGAACTTAACCAATTCCTCCGAGATCTGAGGGACAGATTGGGGCCGAAGGATAACCAAGAAGAAGTAGAATCCGAAGAGCCAGAGCGAAGAGATAGGAGAAGGTGAGAATTAAAGACTATATCTGGGGGTAGAATTCTAGACAATGATAGCAAAATAACAAAGAAAAAATATGCCCGACAAGTGTACAACCTCTATCAGTTCGGCCAGACGAAGCCCCACATGCCCATGACCTTCAGTACTGAGGATTAAGAGGACGTCATTCGTACACACGAAGATCCCTTATCATTAACCCTATCATTGGTCAGAACAAAATTGTAATAACCCCAAAATTTTTAAACTTTTAGTAACCCTTATGAATAGTGTTTTGCTGATTATGCTGAATAAGAAAACCTTCCATGCCACACTATGTAGGGGTTCCTCTATTGTTATTCTGAGATCTTATTAGTACTTTATATGGGATATAAGTGTATGTAAAGATCGTCAAAATCCAAATTCGAACACTTTGATTTTTCCCGAAAATCCACCAGATACCGAAAGAATGGAGTATAAGGGAACATGATAAAAATGATTTAAATTCAAGGATTATAAGAGGGGATCATAAAAGAAATATAATTTATTGAGAAAGGTTAAGGGAACCCAAGTAATAAGACCCCGGGTATGATCCCTCAAACGATAAACAAAAACAAAAGTTAAGCGAACCGTATAACAGATCAGCGATCATTAGCCAAGTAATTAGGAGCTAATCAAAGAGGTTAGTGAGGATGATGTCATCAAACCAATAAGAAGAGGACAAGCATGGGAAGATGACATAAGAATGATGACCTAAGCATGACCAAAAAGGAAGGAAGGTTGGTTGATTATAAACCACACAAAATTCACCATGGTTAAAAGGTAATAAATCAAAACAAAAGTGGATCAACCAAGCCAAACAAATCAAAAAACACAAAAACAAAGTTGACTCTCATTATTCAAGAGAAGCTCTCGGCTTTTCTTGTTTTTCAAAGAGAAAAATTTCAAAATCCAAGATCCAACCATTGTTAAATTGCAAGGTAATTATATAAGGTTCCTTATGATTAGTTATGGCTATCCTAGGAGTTTAAGCTCCAAATTCCTTCACAATCTCTTTCAATAAATCATTTAAGAAGAGAGTGAATAGTGTTTTCAAGAAATTTAAATTGTTTGATCTTGTGTTTTTGGTTAGATTAAGCTTTGGTAAGGACTTTCAAGGGTGATTCCAAGCTCCTTAGTTACTCTTACTCACCAAGGAAGGTATAATCTCTTAACCTAGCATTGTTATTGAATACTAAGAGCTTATTATGAGTAGGATAGTTCATGAGAAGCATGGTGATTGAATATGTAGAGATTAGTTGGTTTTGTGATGTTTTTGGAGTTGTAAATCTTGGTTATTAGTTAATGAACTTAAGAATAGTTTTAGTTCATGTTTGAGAATAATATAAATTGGAAAACTTGAGGTGTTGGGGCTGTTGTAGTGATGTATGGATGGAGTTTGGTTGTATGGTTGAATTGTGATTGAATTGTGGTTGATTTGGAGTAGGATAAAATTTGGTAATAGCGTAAACATAGCCGTCGTAATGCCCGATTTACTTTAGACTGTTTTTGTTCTTAACATCAGGACCCATGAACTCACTGTTAGGTTTTGATCATTGCCATGATTAGATAGTTCATGTTACGAGCTTCGTTTTGATATGTGGTTCGCTTGAATCCGATGTACGATTTAGGAGAAACGACCGTTTTAAGTAACGGCGTTTCGCGAACGAACCATTACCCCTCGCCTTACTTTGAAACCTTGGTTAAGGCCCTTAAATGACTAATTCGAGTATGAAACAATTATGTGAAGTGGATTAGGCAGTTGGTAGAGTACTCGCGAAAGAATCGCCTTAAAATTCTTAATGTTTAATTAATTAAAAATGGTGGAGCCGAGGGTACTAGTTGGTTAAAGTATAGATTAATAAGCGACTTTGGTTTAATTCCAACTTATAGGTTGTTTATAGGTTACCAGACTCGTCCCAAGCCATTTATCACCCCCAGTCGCTCAGGCAAGTTTTCTACCCGTTATACTGTTGTTGTGATGTATATATGTATATGCATTATCTTGTGATAAGTGCATGATTGTTATTAGCAAATCTTGCGTTATATTGGAGCATGTGATACGGTATATATGCATGTCTGTTCCGTAATCTTGATATATATCTGTTGATTCCATTGATTATAAGTTGCATAATACCTATGCTAGAGATAAGCAGTAGTTGCGTATACCCTTAGTATAGGGGACCCAAAGGTGAACATTTTCTAAAAACCGGGAGTCGATGTTCCCGAGTATAATATATATATATATATATAGATATAGTTTTCAAAACTATTAATCGAATAAGGTTTATTCGATAACTTTATTTTATTTAATGAATATTATCTAGGATATTCATTCGAGGACTTATGACTCCGTTTATTTTATTTAATGAATATTATTTTGAATATTCATTCGAGGACTTATGACTCCACTTATTTATTAAACAATATTCTTTATTTTATTAAAGAGTGATATTTGATAATCAAACTTATTTTCGATTATTAAAATAAAGATCGTACTTTCGTATAAGTATATCTTTGGTTATTTATTATTCATTTCAAGTATGAGTTTTAAAACTTCTAATTCAATTATTTTTATAAAGATTATCCTTATGGGAATATTATTTAAATAATAATATTCAAATACTTTCTAACACATCGGGGCTGATTTATTTCTTTAAATCAGCATTACTCCAAACATTCTTAAAAATGTTTTCGAGTCTTCAAAATGATTTTTAAAAGATTAGAGCGGATCCCAAAACTCATTTTTATATTTAAGATCTTCCTTTCGAAGGGGATTTAAATACTCGCTCAAAACCTGAGGGATCCGGCTCTGTGGTGTGTTTTATATTCGCAACAAGGTTGCTATTTTGATCAAAGAGTTTTTGATTACTTACCCAACACTCGGGAAGTAAAATTCTTGGAACAAGTTAATCCATTAACAGGCATCGCTTGGGAAATATCGACGAGTTTTCCTTTCCAACTAGATATGACTTCTTGGTAGAGCCGTATCAACAAGTTTGTACTTGGGGAAAGGGGGGACGAGCTTTACGTTTCAGAGTCATGGATTTCATCTGAACTAGGAGTGGCGTAAGTGGTCGAGTGGCGTCGGCCCAGCCTTATTATATTGGCCCAAATGGCCTGGAAGTTCCGCTAAGACGCTACATTCCTTAGGAGTCCAGTGTTCGGTTGACAAGTAAATCCGACAGGTTCTCCTCTACATGTAGAAAATGGTGGGGTTGCACTACTACGACTGATCATCGTAAGTGGTCTTCCTGGCGCGGCAAACTCCCGTAATGAGTTCATCATCCAGTTGGATATTTCTGCAACACTACCCAGAGCACTTCGATAGAAAGGCTACGGCTGGGCGATTGTTGAGTGTTGGCAGGGTCGAGTTTTCAAAATGATGTTTCCATCAAATGAAGTATCTCGTAACTTCATTTCTTTTGAATGATATTTTAAAGATTGATTCTATACAATTTATACCTTGTAGCTTCATATATGTGATGAACTATTTATACCTTGAATGGTGGTAGGTTAAGTAGTATTCGGAAAGGATATAAGTATATTGGAGTATCTTGTAACTTCATCTTTTCAACTTATATCTAGTAAATGATTATCTTATGCATGACAAATATTTTCAGAAAAACGTTGAGACAAGGTTAGATATATGAGATCACCTTGTAACGATATTTTTATACAGTTATAAACTGGAACTCTGTGTATATTATACATGGCAGAAGATTTCAAAGATTTTGAAAAGTATATAAGTATATATACTGAATATTTTGCGACTTTGTCGCATTAAGAGGTCAAACTTGGTTCATTTCTTCTTGACCAAGACTTTCATGAGTACTATAAGAATGCTCATATATTGTTAATTATTATGCATATTATTTCGGTGGGCTTGTTGCTCACCCTTGCTTTTTTCTTTCATCACACAACAACAGATAGAAAGGATGAACAGGACCAAGCTCCCAATTCGCAAGCGGTTAGGTAACGTTCCGCAGTTTTCTGGAAGCGTTGATGCCGCCGTAGCTGAGGTAGGAGCTACCAATAGGCTAGGTTTTCAACTATTGATGAACCAGACTTATGTATAATATGAATTGTAATAATGGCAAGGAATATGTAAATTTATTCAGAACCCTTTTAAGATGTAATGGCTTTTAATTGTGGAATAAAATGACTTGTGTTATTTTTGGTATTCATCTCTGGGACTATAACTTATGGTGTGTGTGTATATTGTGGGGTCACAGTACGCAGCAGTTGGTTGATTGTTAAGATTAAGTATTATTAAGGGAAATGGAACTCGTGACGACCCGGATCCCCGACCCCGGATCTGGGGGTGTTACAGAAATGGTATTAGAGCCAAACGTTATAAACCTCAGAGATGATGTGGCGTTATGATAATAAGTTCACTAAGATAATAAGAACTCTTGCCAAGTTCATAGTCGGGCTATCTAATGTAGTACTGACAGTTAAAACCCTTATGGGAACCCTTATAAATATCGTGGTAGTAACATAGTTCGTTATCATGTAGGGCAGTGGGGCACCGAACCCTGAGGTTCAGGAGCATCAGCATGATGATGTTTAATTATATGTTGTTTAATTATATGTTAGAGATCAAATTGTGAATCCGATAGAGTACCCTAGCGAGGGACCGGATAAGATTCATGTTGGGAATGTTGCAGTTGAGGATGTTATCCCAAAAGGGATTGTTGCTGAGGAGGATCTCGTGGAGGGTCCTGACGGAAATAAAGAGAGGACTGTTGAGGAATTGATGACCGTAGTCAGGGCGACTACCAGAGCTAGAATGGCCGCGAGGGTGGCACTAGAGGATGAAGAGTTACCAAGGGCACATAGGATAATGAGGGCAGAAGAAGTGGGGCCTTCCACGACACCGGTTATACCAGTATCGGACCCTCTTCCAGAGGTTCATGTAGACATCCATGAGGTTCCACCAATTCATGTTCCCTCCCCTATACAGAGCCCAGCACCTACTGAGGAAATGCCACCTTTATCTCCTGCACCATTGTCACTTGATACCGTGCTAGGTTATCCATTTGGATCTCCTGGGTCTGCACCACCTGCACCCCATGGACTGCTAGATGCTACCACTCAGGCTTCTCTTATCGCTAATTATCATATGACTTTGGGTGGCCTGTCTGAGGCCCGTAATGTTAGAAGTGATCTGTTGGACCAACTTACTGCACCAAGAATTGAGGGCGGGGTACTTCCAGCAGGATTAGCTCATAGCATGGACATGATTGAGGCTACCACACGAATTACAGCTAGAGGCCATCTTGAGGGTCAGGTTGGTCCAGCTCTACTTGCGACTATCTTAGACCTCATCACCTCTGTGATGGAGCAGGTTAGGGATGTCGTGCGTGCCCGCATTTCTTGATCCATGGTAGTGTGCAGAGCCAGAGCGATCAGACAAGGGTTTCATGTTGCACCGCTTTTGGAGGATTAACCTAAGTTATGAATGATTAGTTTTGATGACTAGATGATTATCTATGGTAGTACTTTTGGGATAGAAGCGATCAGATCAAATGATGTAATTCTCTTTAATGTGTTTACTTGTTGTACCCTCGAATAAATGGTTAAGTATATATTCGTTAATTTCAGTTCAGATCAGTTTGTTTGTGATAAGTTCATATTGCTAATTGCATTATTAACACTTAAGAGAGTGTCGCGAAGTTTATAGAACTTGAGAATTCATAATTTGCAATCATGCAAGGATTGAACGAGGGAAAGACTTAAGCAAAGTAAGTAAGACAAATATCCAGAGATTCTCAAAAAATTTCTAAGCATTATGCCCCCACGAGGAATAAGATTAGGGGCAAACCTTGAATGTGATAATCAGGGAGGTCGCAATTAAGATATAAGGAACCCAGAATATAATGAAGTGGAAAATGAGGATTTTAAATTAAAAGATGACCCCAATTATGGGGAGTAGGAAGAAATATTTAGACTGAGAAAACAGAAGTCGAGCAAGATAGGAAGAACCAGGATGGTACTCTTATTGGGAAATCCATGGACCTGCCTAAAACAAAACTTATACTTTTACCCTAACCACCACCTTGAGGAAACAATGTGGTGTGAAATTCTTTCAGGACCTTTAAGTCGCTAATCTCTCAGAGTTCCAAGGAAATAGCTGACCCAGCCGAGGCAAGAGCCTGGCTAAAGGAAATACATGAATCATTTGAGATTCTAAATGATTGACGAATCACAAAAGACTATTTTTGTCACTTACCCTCCTAAGAGAGAGACCACCCACTGGTGAAAGACCAAGAAAGGCACGGAGCAAGAGGTTATGATAAACTGATTAAAGTTCAGTCAAAAATTTTTCGAGAAAGTAAATCCCAAGGTTATGGAGATAGTGTAAAAGCTTTAAGAGCCAGAACAAAGGCGGACGAATATGATGAATTATGAATCTAAGATTGTAAAAGTTGTCAAGATTCGTCTGGAGGACAAGAATCCCAGAACGACGTGATGTTTGAAGTCAATGATTAGTGGGTACGTGAAATGATTGTAATAGAAAGGAAAAAAAAAGAAACTGAAGTGGAAAGGAGCATAAAGGCAATAGAGTTTGAGGAATGATAAGGGAGTCGGGTATGAGGAATCCCTAAAGACTCGTAGTAATAGAAAGAGAAAAGTATATGATCGTCAGGATGATGATGATTCACCATGAGTTAAAATTGATGGTTGAAGGCATAAGAGATACATATATTTTATCCCCTGTAAGTTGGTAGGATTCGAGGAAACCTTGAGATAGTTCGAAGAATAAATTATGAGACGCGGATAGACTGAGAAGACAAGAAAGTAAGAAATTAGGAAAATTGGATGAAGGAAGTGACCTTCAAGAATGTGAAGTGTAAGACCGGTGGCATGATACCCAGAAAGGGAGACGCCAGGTAGGAAAGATATCCCAATATTGAGATGACTGTTGAGATAAACAACAAAGGTAAATGAGGATTTATTAAGAAGATTTTCACGTTGAACACGACCAATATCTTCCAGAACATCCTTGTTATCGTTACCAAATAAGGCAAGAAAAGTAGATAACCGTAGTTATCTTTTGGAGGCCATATTGCTTGACCTCAATTTGAATAAGGATACTATTATGAAATTAGGTATAGACTATCGAGGTGGGAATGATAAATAAGATAATCTATCAAGGATATATGACTTGATTTATCCATGGAAGGATGCAAGTACCTTTTTAAAGGTGGAGTTAAGGTTATAACTTCAATAACTTGAGATGAATCCTAGGGGAATATATAAAGGTTGGCATTCCACCCTTAATAGGGACAACATGAGTTTTGACAGTATGAATTGGAAAGGATCAAGATAGCAACAACCTTTAAAGATCAGTAAAAAAAAATTCAGAAGTACATAGACAATGGGTCTAGTATTAGTAAATGGTATTTTGATATTCCCTGTTCCTAGGGTATACATGATGAAGGATTTAAGGATAACCTTAGAGGTTTTACAAGGAGAAAGGTATATTCAAGGTTCTCAAGAATAGAAATTTTGATAAAGGAAATGTGATGTAATCATAATAATGCTAAGTGGGGCACGTGTTAAACCACGAGAAAGTATGGATCGAACCAGTAAAGGTCGAAATTGTTCAGGGCAATTAGGACCTAAGATAAAAGATGTCCCAAGTATGATCGAGAGTCAGTCGTGACAATGATTAACCTCTAAAGACTGAGGCAATAACTATGGAAAAATGGTGATATCTTTTTTTTACTCATCAGATTTTAAGGAAAACATCTTCACACAAGCAATGATTGGAAATGAGGTAGAAAATTTAGTGAAGGTGGTTAAAATGACATTGATTGTAAGGAAATATTACTATCAAGAAAGGCCAAAGAGGTGGCTGACACTTTAAGTGTAAGAGGACAATTATAGGCGCTCGTGTCAGGGGAATATAATGATAATGGTTAAGGCCGTGAAGGTTGTATTATGGTGTGAAAGATTGACATTCCTTCTGATGATTGTGTGATACTCAACCGTGATAGTAGTTGGGTAAAGATTAATTTTTGTAATCACCGTGAGCGGGCTATCTATCTTAGAGGGTCAAATCTTAAGATAAGCCAGGACCATGTTACGAAAGGACTAAATGAACCTTTGAGCTTCATGTCTCCTAAAAAAGACATATGGTTAATAATGGTATTAACCTGCTATCGTTGCTTTTATTGAAACTCTTCTGCAATTTTATCTGCTTCACTTCATGAATGTACGTTAGGATCAGGAGTGTTCTTCATGAATCATGAACGGTGATCATGTTACCTCCTTAGAAGAATTTGATACGAGATGTATGGACTCCGTATGGTTAGCTATTAAGACTTCATGGAAAATGAATGACTACAGTAGGTCAACGGTGGACCCTAGTAGTGCAGGAATGATTCTGCGGGTAATGAGACGATTAATTACAACCGTAAGAGTTGTATTGGAATGGATATTGAGATTAAGTACCACTAATCGGGTTGTGGTGATGTATAAGTTATCATTGATAGACTAATTAAGTCGATTATCTACCTATTGAAAACCTATTCCTTCTTATCAATAGAGAGTCGTATTACTATACGAGGAAGGTTGCAGTGCAAGCATAGAATTCTAGTAACGGTGATGTCTAGAATGAAATCCCAGATTCGATTTTTGATGTCGAGGGAGTTTCAAAGGTTATTGTGTATAAGCTCGAGCAAGAGCATGGGTCCATAGAATGATGGATGGAATAGTAAATATTTAAGCATGTGAAATGCAATGCGATAATACTTGATGTTGATATATATACGTATATGATTTGTCCTCCTATGACAAACCTCTATAGTTCAGAGGTAGTTTCCAAGCCAGATATTTTGTGGCAGTATATTTTATATATATACAATTCTCTTCAATTCGTTCTTTTCTCTCCTTTTCATTTCATTTAAGCTGAGAAGAACAACCCTTATAGAAGGGGAGGTATTACCGAATGACTATCTATCTGTGTGATAGAAGCCTAGTAGGATACCATCTATTGTTTAATTGCTTGTCGAGTACTAAAGGCTGGCCACCTTCTGTACTAACTATGTAATAGAACAAGAGTTCATGATCATAGTGATCTCTCAACAAATTCCTTTACTTCTATATGATGGATCAAGCTTTTGAAGATAGAAGCAGCTAGAAAGGAAGTAGTATCAGTACGGTGGTATTCTGATTCTAACACGTTCGTGATACTAAGGTTGACGTGGTTATTTAAAGGTTTTAGAACGCTAACGAGCAAAAGTGTAACCAATATAGTATTTTGTACGGAAGATAGT
Organism: Apium graveolens; assembly: GCF_009905375.1. NCBI lineage: Eukaryota > Viridiplantae > Streptophyta > Magnoliopsida > Apiales > Apiaceae > Apium > Apium graveolens. Next base: position 205,594,097 of record NC_133656.1, read on the forward strand.
AATAACTACAAACTGGAAAAGAATAGGTATTGCGAAGCAAAAGCCATAGTGCTAGAAGCTATGATGAGAGTCTGTGCAATAGACTTGAATGAATTTAGAATGATCACTTAACGTGGATTGAGTTTTCTTACGACAATAGATCATATGTCATTATCGAGATGTCGCCTTATAAGATCCTTGAGGGAAGACAATGTCGATCTCCCTTATGATATGATGATGTTGCAGAGCGCAAGATGCTTAGACCAGCAGTGGTCCAAAGGACCAAGGATATAATGGATTTAATCAGAGGACGGCTGGTAGTAGCCCGAGATGGACATAAGAAGTATGTTGATTCGACACGAAAGGACAAAAGATAGGAAGTAGGGGACCTAGTGTTGTTATAGGTATTCCCTGGGAAAGGATGGATGAGGTTCCAAAAGAAAGGAAAACAAAGCCCTCGAATTGTTGGACCCTTTGAGGTATTAAGACGTATTGGGAAGTTAGCATATGAGCTAGCTCTACTCCCGAACCTGTAGCAAATTCATAACGTGTTCCACGTATAAATGTTAAGGAAGTATAATTCGGATGCCAGACAAATAGGGGCATATGAGCGCATAGACATGCAACCAGACGTAACTTATATGGAGCAACCAAGAAGGGTTATAGATTGAAAAGGGACAAGTGCTTGGGAGAAGGGCTATCAAACTAGTCAGAGTTTGATGGTAGAACCACAATGTGGGAAGATTGACTTGAGAGTTAGAAAGTGCAATGCCAAGAAAGTATCCCAATTCATTTCTCCTGATTTCGGGACGAAATCCTTTTAAGGAGGGGAGACTGTAATAACCCCAAAATTTTTGAACTTTTAGTAACCCTTATGAATAGTGTTTTGCTGATTATGCTGAATAAGAAAACTTTCCATGCCACACTATGTAGGGGTTCTTCTATTGTTATTCTGAGATCTTATTAGTACTTTATATGAGATATAAGTGTATGTAAAGATCGTCAAAATCCAAATTCGAACACTTTGATTTTTCCCGAAAATCCACCAGATACCGAAAGAATGGAGTATAAACGAACAGGATAAAAAGGATTTAAATTCAAGGATTATAAGAGGGGATCTTAAAAGGAATATAATGTATTGAGAAAGGTTAAGGGAACCCAAGTAATAAGACCCTGGGTATGATCCCTCAAACGATAAACGAAAATGAAAGTTAAGCGAACCGTATAACAGATCAGAGGTCATTAGCCAAGTAATTATGAGCTAATCAAAGAGGTTAGTGAGGATGATGTCATCAAACCAATAAGAAGAGGACAAGCATGGGAAGATGACATAAGAATGATGACCTAAGCATGACCAAAAAGGAAGGAAGGTTGGTTGATTATAAACCACACAAAATTCACCATGGTTAAAAGGTAATAAATCAAGAGAAAAGTGGATCAACCAAGCCAAACAAATCAAAAAACACAAAACAAAGTTGACTCTCATTATTCAAGAGAAGCTCTCGGCTTTTCTTGTTTTTCAAAGAGAAAACTTTCAAAATCCAAGATCCAACCACTATTAAATTGCAAGGTAATTATCCAAGGTTCCTTATGATTAGTTATGGCTATCCTAGGAGTTTAAGCTCCAAATTCCTTCACAATCTCTTTCAATAAATCATTTAAGAAGAGAGTGAATAGTGTTTTCAAGAAATTTAAATTGTTTGATCTTGTGTTTTTGGTTAGATTAAGCTTTGGTAAGAACTTTCAAGGGTGATTCCAAGCTCCTTAGTTACTCTTACTCACCAAGGAAGGTATAATCTCTTAACCTAGCATTGTTATTGAATATTAAGAGCTTATTATGAGTAGGATAGTTCATGAGAAGCATGATGATTGAATATGTAGAGATTAGTTGGTTTTGTGATGTTTTTGGAGTTGTTAATCTTGGTTATTAGTTAATGAACTTAAGAATAGTTTTAGTTCATGTTTGAGAATAATATAAATTGGAAAACTTGAGGTGTTGGGGCTGTTGTAGTGATGTATGGATGGAGTTTGGTTGTATGGTTGAATTGTGATTGAATTGTGGTTGATTTGGAGTAGGATAAAATTTGGTAATCGCGTAAACATAGCCGTCGTAATGCCCGATTTACTTTAGACTATTTTTGTTCTTAACATCAGGACCCATGAACTCACTGTTAGGTTTTGACCATTTCCATGATTAGATATTTCATGTTACGAGCTTCATTTTGATATGTGGTTCGCTTGAATCCGATGTACGGTTTAGGAGAAACGACCGTTTTAAGTAACGGCATTTCGCGAACGAACCATTACCCCTCGCCTTACTTTGAAACCTTGGTTAAGGCCCTTAAATGACTAATTGGAGTATGAAACAATTATTTAAAGTGTATTAGGCAGTGGGTAGAGTACTCGCAAAAGAATCGCCTTAAAATTCTTAATGGTTAATTTATTAAAAATGGTGGAGCCGAGGGTACTCGAGCGACTTAAGTGAATCGTTAAGCGCAAAAGCGAACGTTAGGGTCTAATTGGTTAAAGTATAGATTAATAAGCGACTTTGGTTTAATTCCAACTTATAGGTTGTTTATAGGTTACCAGACTCGTCCCAAACCATTTATCACCCCCAGTCGCTTAGGCAAGTTTTCTACCCGTTATACTGTTGTTGTGATATATATATGTATATGCATTATCTTGTGATAAGTGCATGATTGTTATTAGCAAATCTTGCGATATATTGGAGCATGTGATACGGTATATATGCATGTTTGTTCCGTAATCTTGATATATATCTGTTGATTCCATTGCTTATAAGTTGCATAATACCTATGCTAGAGATAAGCAGTAGTTGCGTATACCCTTAATATAGGGGACCCAAAGGTGAACATTTTTTAAAAATCGGGAGTCGATGTTCCCGAGTATAATATATATATATATATATATATTTATATATATATATAGATATAGTTTTCAAAACTATTAATCGAATAAGGTTTATTCGATAACTTTATTTTATTTAATGAATATTATCTAGGATATTCATTTGAGGACTTATGACTCCGTTTATTTTGTTTATCAAAATATTATTTTGAATATTCATTCGAGGACTTATGACTCCACTTATTTATTAAATAATATTCTTTATTTTATTAAAGAATGATGTTTGATAATCAAACTTATTTTCGATTATTCAAATAAAGATCGTACTTTCGTATAAGTATATCTTTGCTTATTTATTATTCATTTCAAGTATGAGTTTAAAAACTTCTACTTCAATTATTTTTATAAAGATTATCCTTATGAGAATATTATTTAAATAATAATATTCAAATACTTTCTAACACATCGGGGCTGATTTATTTCTTTAAATCAGCATTACTCCAAATATTCTTAAAAATGTTTTTGAGTCTTCAAAATGATTTTTAAAAGATTAGAGCGGATCCCAAAACTCATTTTTATATTTAAGATCTTCATTTCGAAGGGGATTTAAATACTCGCTCAAAACCTGAGGGATCCGGCTCTGTTGTGTGTTTTATATTCGCAACAAGGTTGCTATTTTGATCAAAGAGTTTTTGATTACTTACCCAACACTCGGGAAGTAAAATTCTTGGAACAAGTTAATCCATTAACAGGCATCGCCTGGGAAATATCGGTGAGTTTTCCTTTCCAAATAGATACGACTTCTTGGTAGAGCCGTATCAACAAGTTTCTACTTGGGGAAAGGGGGGACGAGCTTTACGTTTCAGAGTCATGAATTTCATCTGAACTAGGAGTGGCGTAAGTGGTCGAGTGGCGCCGGCCCAGCCTTATTATATTGGCCCAAATGGCCTGGAAGTTCCGCTAAGGCGGTACATTCCTTAGGAGTCCAGTGTTCGGTTGACAAGTAAATCCGACAGGTTCTCCTCTACATGTAGAAAATGGTGGGGTTACACTACTACGACTGATCATCGTAAGTGGTCTTCCTGGCGCGGCAAACTCCCGTAATGAGTTCATCACCCAGTTGGATATTTCTACAACACTACCCAGAGCACTTCGATAGAAAGGCTACGGTTGGGCGATTGTTGAGTGTTGGCAGGGTCGAGTTTTCAAAATGATGTTTCCATCAAATGAAGTATCTCGTAACTTCATTTCTTTTGAATGATATTTCAAAGATTGATTCTATACAAGTTATGCCTTGTAGCTTCATATATGTGATGAACTATTTATACCTTGAACGGTGGTAGTTCAAGTAGTATTCGGAAAGGATATAAGTATATTGGAGTATCTTGTAACTTCATCTTTTCAACTTATATCTAGTAAATGATTATCTTGTGCATGACAAAGATTTTCAGAAAAACGTTGAGACAAGGTTAGATATATGAGATCACCTTGCAACGATATTTTTATACAGTTATAAACTGGAACTCTGTGTATATTATACATGGCAGAAGATTTCAAAGATTTTGAAAAGTATATAAGTATATATACTGAATATTTTGCGACTTCGTCGCATTAAGAGGTCAAACTTGGTTCATTTCTTCTTGACCAAGACTTTCATGAGTACTATGAGAATGCTTATATATTGTTAATTATTATGCATATTATTTCGGTGGGCTTGTTGCTCACCCTTGCTTTCTTCTTTCATCACACAACAACAGATAGAAAGGATGAACATGACCAAGCTGCCAATTCACAAGCGGTTAGGAAACGATCCGCAGTTTTCTGGAAGCGTTGATGCCGCCGTAGCTGTGGTAGGAGCTACCAATAGGCTAGGTTTTCAACTATTGATGAACCAGACTTATGTATAATATGAATTGTAATAATGGCAAGGAATATGTAAATTTATTCAGAACCCTTTTAAGATGTAATGGCTTTTAATTGTGGAATAAAATGACTTGTGTTATTTTTGGTATTCATTTCTGGGACTATAACTTGTGGTGTGTGTGTGTATATTGTGGGGTCACAGTACGCAGCAGTTGGTTGATTGTTAAGATTAAGTATTATTAAGGGAAATGGAACTCGTGACGACCCGGATCCCCGACCCCGGATCTGGGGGTGTTACAAAAATTTGGAAGGTGATGGGGGATATTGGAAGTTCGGCTAATATACTGTTCCACAAGACCTAGTGCAAGATAAACCTGGCTGGAGAACAGTCAGAGCCCTGCAACGAAGCTCCTTTTTACTCCTTCGGAGGACACCCCATACAGTTTGAGGGCACAATCACTCTTCCGGTCCTACTGGGTAAATTGCCATATACTGTGGAAAAGCCGGTAAAATTCTACGTGGTTCGGATTGAGAGCCCATAAAATGCCATTTTTGGAAGACCATTCTTGTCAACCTTTGAAGCAGTGGAGTCTATACCCCACCTCAAGCTCAAGTTTCCAACATAGAAATGGGTAGGAGAAATGAGTGGCGATCAAAAAACTGCCCGAATTATAATGCCGGAAGACCTGGAAAAAGATCAGGAATATGAGAAGCCGGACAAAACCGGAAAGAGAAAAAAGGTTGAGGCAGAACACGGTAGAAGCAGAGAAACACTGAATATTTAGTTTGAAAAGTTTGGGGCAGATCTTTCAAGTCTGATCGCCGAACCAGTAGCGGAGACCGAAGAAGTGGAACTGTATGACATCCACTCGGGAAAAATGGTTCGAATTGGAAAATATATGGAACCAGATCTGAAGGAAAAATTAATCGCTGTAATTCGGCAGTACCATGATGTGTTCGCCTGGGGGCCGGAAGAAATGCCCGGGTTGGATCCCAAGATGGCTAAGCACTGCTTGAACGTGCAGCCCGAGGCCAAACCGGTGAAGCAGAAGAAGAGAACTTTTACAGTCGAATGACAGAAGGTAATAGAGGCCGAAGTAGAAAAACTGTTAGAGACCAAATTGATAGAGGAAATTGAATACCCAAACTGGTTAGCCAATATGGTGGTCATCAAAAAATCAAACGGGGAGTGGAGGATGTGTGTGGACTACACGGACCTTAATAAGTGTGACGCCCCCCAAACCCGGGTCAGAAATTTGGGGTCCACACACACACACACACCTTATTTATAACCTGCTTATAACAATAATAAAGATAATAATAATATGCAGTGACCCTACTTACCAACTACCATGGACCGCAACAGGTTAAAGTATGCACACAAGCCACACACACACACTTATATTACAAACGTACAAATCCCAACTATTCAAACTCAAATCTGAATACTAAACATTAATACAAACTTTTACAAACTTAAACTATCTCAAAAGCTTCCAGCTAGTTTAACTCGATCAACCTGGACCCCTAACTCTCACACTGGATTGGGGATCCTCGCTACCAACTGGTTCCTTCTTAACTGGAAAAGAACATAAACAACATCGCACAAATGAGCTAACTAGCTCAGCAAGTCACAATAATAAGACTGAGAATAATGATCATCAAGTGAAGAGGGTTATAATATCAAGTGAACAATGATTAATGATTTAGAATTGGATATTATATTTTTATTTTTCAAAACCAAGGTTAGGCTGCTGATCAGTCACACACTAACCCCGAGCAAGGCACACAGCTCTGCTCTAATTACTGGATCCAAGGCACACATTGGCCTAACTTGACCACCAATCTGGTCTGACCACGAATCTGGTCCATAATTTTATAAAACAATCCAATTCTAACATAATAACAGAATAAACAATGTAAAGCAATAAACAAAATCATAAGCAACATTGGATATTCAACAACGAAATGGTTTCAATTTTCACAAAGGATCAATATATCAATTTTAAAGAATGGTTGTTAGGTAATGAAAGAATTGGATACAAAGGAATCAACGTTTCAAGGTTACAAGGATTTGGTCTTTCAAAGCATAAGGTATAATGGTTTGAATATGTAAGCAATTTGATTTAGTGTTTGTCATTTAGTTTGTATGTATTTATGGAGTAGTATCATATATCTGTTATTCGTATTCGGGTATACAGCAAACAATAATTCAAAAAGAATAAGGTTTATGGCACAAAGATCAACAACTGGAATCAAGGTTTAGGGTTCAGTGCTTCAAAGCACTTGAAATATAGGACTATCAATAATCTACAATATATCTCGAGAAAGTTCAGAACACTTGACTGATACTAGCTTGCTATACTGTACTAACTTCTAATCACAACTGTCTTACTCATCGGCTATCTGTTTCCCTTTCCTACGCCTTGCCTCTGCTGCTCACATAACATAAGTATCTATCAAGACTCAACTCATACGATTCTATTCGGTATACACTTCTATCTACCATTCATTTCACCCAAATCCGATTAACGGATTGAAAGTTACGCAAAAACAAGTAAACACCGAACATATAGATCGACAGTCAAACAACAAGTCACATATAGCACATAACACGTCAAACAATCAATGATATATCATTTAGAAAGGAGTCTCGGGTCATAAACAAGCTTTCGGGTATTTAATATGATTTTTGAAATATTTTTCGGAATTAAAACGGGTCATTGGATCAATTTTAAAGCAATAAACAGGGTTCGGTTGGCCACATCTGGCTTCAAAATAATTTTCTAATAATTATCTAGCCTTGAAAATAATTTAAAATAATATTTTAAAGCTCGAAACTATTTTTTAGAATTTTTAAATCATTTTTAAATAATTAAATCAAATTAAATAATTAATTAAAATCAACTAATAAATAATTAAACTAATTAATCAATTAATATTTATATTATTAACCAATCAGTTAATTAATTATTAATTATAATTAATTAAATAAATAATTTGGATTTATTTTTGAATTAAAAATGAATTTTAGAATTAAAATAATCATTTTCGGAATTTTTGGAATTAAAAACAATTTTTAAAATGATCTTATAAAAGAAATCCAAATTTTAAAAGATTTTAAACAGAAATCAAATTCCTGAAAGTTCTGGAAACTTTCAGGTACTAATTTGTAAAAATGCTAAAAACAACTTTGGTTTAGGATTAATTTGGATCAAAACCGGGTTTTTAATAAAAAACGGGTTAGGAAACCGGGTCGCCGGGTCGGGATGAACCGCCGGACGAACCCAGAATCCGGTGACCCCTCCCGGATTCCGGTGACCTCGATTGGGGTTCAAAACGATTTCGTTCTTCAGGGATTTTAAAGCAAAACGATTTTAAATCGGTATAGGAACACAAACATACATAAACCAACTACAAACAACTGCTCTGGGACAAACTCCGGCCAAAATCGATATGAACTCCGGCGAGCTCGATTAAAAACCGGCGAAAACTTCAAATCACAACTCCCTTCTCTACAGGCCTCGTCGATTTGCAAGACTTATACGAATTGATTGCAAATTCCATAAGGAACACAACCCACCCCTCTAGAACATCTAACAATCCCGAAATAGGAAACCCCCGAATTCAATCAAGAATATTCAAACGAACTATAAACCCTAATTTCTAATTCCGAGAATCAAATCCAAAATTAAACATGTTATTGAACTCCAAATCAAGAGTATAATATACCAAAATGATCAGGAAAACAAGCTCTACAACATACAATCATCAAATCATACAAACAATCTCCCGAACAAAAATTTATAATTTAATTATCAAGAAATTCGAATATAAATAATTAAATCAGAAAATATCTTTGAAATTTGCAGTGAAACGGATGAAAGATTTGGATTCTAGATTTCAGTAGCTTTGTTTTGAGTATATGTACGCCACAATCGGATATCGAAAATGCCTCCGAATTTGTGTTTGATTACGAAGAACGAAATATAATTATAGTATTTTCTCTGTAAAAACTCTGTAAATACTGTTTCCAAATGATTTCTGGTACAAAATAAAATGCGGTAAAGACTATTTATAATTACGGAAAATTAGTATCCCGTTGGATCATTCCAGATACAAAATGGTACGTTTATTTATAAAAATTGATCCAAACGGTACCGGTTTTCGGGATAATTATCCAAATCAGTACAATTTGTACTGCGGTCTTGGTCTTGGCACCTGGTTGCACGTATTACGAGGTGATAATTGTAATAGTTTAATAAAAAGACCCCGTTTATCAAAAATAAGAGTTTTATTGATTTACCGAAACGAATAATGTATCGAAAATATTGCGCCGGGACCCGCACATGACAAACCGTACGCCGGATCAAAAAGTCGAAACATGGAAAATGCTCGGATATTGCAATTAGGTTAGGAAGGAGTTCTCGGAAAAGTTTCGGGTTATAAAAACGTAAAAACGGGTGACGTCGGTTGGTTCCCGATTATATAAAATAGTTTATAGATACTCGGAAAAAGATTTTATAAAATCCATAAATACCCTATAAAATTATAAATCAACATAAAAATAAATAGAAAGATATGACAATTATCTATATTTTATTTTGGACATATAAAAATTAAAATACTCAATTGATATTATTTTTAAACATCCAAATACATATACCACTTATAGTTAATTCACAGAATAAATATTGAACATGCATAATATTTATTTTGTTAGCAAAAATAATTACAAGATATATCCCAGATATTACATCCTCCCCCCCTTAAAAGGATTCTGTCCTCAGAATCTCCTAGGAAAACAAATGAGGGTACTTTTCTCTCATATCACTTTCTAGCTCCCAGGTTGACTCTTCAACCCTTGGATTTCTCCACAATACTCTTACTAACTTTACCACTTTATTCCTTAAAACTTTCTCTCTTTCTTCTAGAATCTCTATCGGACTCTCTACATATGACAAATCTGCTTGAAGTTCTTTTGGCTCATATTCGATTACATGCCTGGAGTCTGGATTATACTTCTTAGGCATCGATACGTGAAAAACATTGTGAATGTGCTCCATGTGCGGAGGTAATTCCAACTCGTAAGCTACTTTTCTAACGCGTTTTAAAATCTCAAAAGGTCCAACGTATCTTGGGCTCAGTTTTCCTTTCTTCCCAAATCTCGTCAATCCCTTCCACGGTGATACTTTCAGTAATACCAAATTTCCTTCTTCGAATTCCATACCTTTCCTTGATTGATCTGCATACTTCCTTTGACGATCTTGTGCTGCTATCAATCTCTCCTGGATAACTTCAACAACTTCCTTCGTCTGCTGCACCAGTTCAGGTCCAAGTATTTTGCGTTCTCCTACTTCGTCCCAATATACAGGAGATCGACATTTGCGTCCATAAAGAGCTTCATAGGGTGGCATCCCAATACTGGCATGATAACTGTTATTTTCAGCAAATTCTACCAGGGGTAAATGCTCGTCCCAACTTCCTTTGAAATCAATAGCACAAACATGTAGCATGTCTTCGATTGTCTGGATCGTTCTTTCACTCTGGCCGTCCGTCTGTGGATGGTAAGATGTACTCATATTCAGTCTCCTTCCCAAACATTCTTAAAAACTCTTCCAAAATCTCGAATTGAATCTCGGATCTCGATCGGATACGATAGACACAGGAACTCCATGACGAACTACGATCTCTTTTAGGTACATATGGATCAACTTATCTAGTAAAAATCTTTCATTTATAGGCAAAAAATGAGCTGACTTGGTAAGTCTATCCACTATAACCCAAATGGCATCATGATTAGCTTTTGTCCTTGGTAATCCAACTATGAAATCCATAACAATATGCTCCCACTTCCACTCTGGAATCTCCACTGGCCGTAACATTCCACTTGGTCTCTGATGCTCTGCTTTAACTTTCTGACATGTGTAACATCTGCTAACCCATTCCGCAATCTCCCTCTTCATATCTGGCCACCAATAATTTTCCTTTAAATCTCTGTACATCTTGGTACTTCCTGGATGGATCGAATACCTTGAATTATGAGCTTCCTGTAAAATTTCATTTTTCAACTCCGTCACTGGTGGAATCCAAATTCTGGAAGAAAACCTAAGAATACCTTGATCGTCCTTTTGCGTGCATAATTCTTCCCCTACCAAACGATTTATATCCTGATCCATTACCTTTTCTTGAGACTTCCTTATCTTCTCCAACAACTTCGGCTGGAAAGTCATACTATACACTTTCGCTTCATCAGGCTTGCAAACTCTAATTTCCAATTCCAATTTCTGAAATTCCTCATATATCTCCTCAGGTACTGATAACACATTTAATTTTTCCTTCCGACTCAACGCGTCTGCCACAACGTTTGCTTTACCGGGATGATAGTTAATTGTACAGTCGTAATCCTTGATTAACTCTAACCATCTCCTCTTTCTCATATTAAGCTCCTTCTGTGTGAATATGTACTTTAAGGTTTTATGATCCGTATAAATCTCGCATTTTTCTCCATATAGATAATATCTCCAAATCTTCAAAGTGAAAACTATGGCTGCTAGCTCTAAATCATGAGTAGGATATTTCTGTTCGTGTAGTTTCAATTGCCTTGATGCATACGCAATCACCTTATCGTGTTGCATCAGAACGCATCCGAGTCCTTTATAAGAAGCATCGCTATAGATTACAAAATTTCCTTGATGATCTGGAAGTGACAAAACAGGTGCCGTAATTAATCTTTGCTTTAATTCCTGAAAACTTTCTTCGCATTTATCATTCCATATAAACTTTTCATACTTCCGTGTAAGCTTCGTCAATGGTGTTGCGATCCTTGAGAAATTTTGAATGAATCGACGATAATATCCCGCTAATCCCAAGAAACTTCTTACCTCTGTTGGTGTTCTCGGTCTTTCCCAATTTATAATTGCCTCAATCTTCGTTGGGTCCACTTTGATCCCTTCATTACTGACTATGTGTCCTAAGAATTGAACTTCTTGTAGCCAAAACTCACCCTTCGAGAATTTAGCATATAACTTCTTTTTCCTTAAAATCTTCAAAGCTGTTCTTAAATGTTCTGCATGGTCCTCTTTTGTCTTTGAATAAATCAAAATATCGTCTATGAACACAATAAAAAACTTATCCAAATATTCCTTCAAAATTCTGTTCATCAGGTCCATGAATGCTGTCGGGGCATTGGTCAATCCAAAAGACATCACTAAAAATTCAGAATGTCCATACCTTGTTTTGAAAGCTGTCTTTGGTATATCCTCTGGCTTAGTCTTTAGTTGATGATATCCCGATCTCAAATCGATTTTGGAGAAGTACTTGGCTCCTTTTAACTGGTCAAACAAATCATCAATTCTGGGTAACGGATACTTGTTCTTGATTGTAAGCTTGTTGAGCTCCCGATAGTTGATGTACAGTCTCATACTTCCATCCTTTTTCTTGACAAATAGTACCGGTGCACCCCACGGAGATATACTGGGTCTGATTACTCCTTTCTCTAATAACTCTTGCAATTGCTTTGCTAGTTCTTTCATCTCAACGGGCGCCATTCTGTACGGGGCCTTGGATACTGGTTCCGTTCCAGGTGCTAACTCGATCGCAAACTCAATTTCTCTATCCGGAGGAAGTCCTGGTAACTCATCGGGAAATACGTCTGGAAATTCATTAACTACTGGAATATCTTCAAGTTTTGCTGGCTCCTACCTTTTATCAATCACATAAGCAACGAAATGCTCGCATCCTTGTCGTAGTAACTTCTTGGCTTGAATCATCATTAATAATTTCTTTACTTGTTTCTAGCCCTTAAATGTGACTATCCTTTCATCTGACGTCTTCACCATTACCTTCTTATTTCGACAATTTATCTGGGCATCGTGCTTAGATAACCAATCCATTGCTAAGATAACGTCAAATTCTCCTAACTTAAATGGTATCAAATCTATACAAAACTTATTTTCAGAAATCTCAATCTCACAATTCCCACAAACTTGATTAACAGATATACGTTCTTGATTTGCTAATTCCACAGTCATTATTTCATTTAAATACTCAACTGGACAATTTAACTTACTAACAAAATCTTGAGAAATAAACGATCGAGTTGCTCCCTAATCTATCAATACTTTGGCACATAAAGAATTCACATTAAGCGTACCTGCCACGACATCGGTATCCTGGATAGCATCCTTCACAGACATATCGAAAACTCTAGCCCTTGGAGTCTCATTCACCGCTGGGGTAGATCCCATAATTCTCAATGCATTACTGACTGGGGCGGGTGTCTTGCAATCCCTGGCTATATGTCCTGGCTTTCCACATTTAAAGCACCTAAATCCAATAGTTGGAACCTTAACTGCTGGATTCCGGATAGGCTGATCCTTGTTTGCTGGCTCTCTCGCTGGCTGATTGCGGCACTCCCTTGAATAGTGCCCTTTCTGATTACACTTGAAACAAACCACATTCAACTTGTTACAGACTCCTCCATGTTTCTTCCCACATACCTGACAATCTGGAAAAGTTAGCCTCAACTGATTCGGCCGATTCACGTTGACTGGACGGTTGCCTTGACCTCTATCGCCTACATTATGTTTGTTGATATTAAAATTTCTCCCCGGCTGAAATCTGCCCTTCTTAAAATTTGGAAGCTTTCCTGGTTGTGACTGACCTTCATTCCCTTCAAACATTCTTTTCTTACTTTCCTTTTCCTTCTGAGATATCTCGCTCTCTGTCTCTGCAATTATGGCCTTTTGTACAACTCCTGCATAGGTATCCAATTCAAATATGGCTACCTCCCCTCTGATCCATGGCTTCAGACCTTGCTGGAATCTCTTAGCCTTCTTCCTGTCAGTATCTACATATGACGGCACATACCTTGACAGTTCCTCAAACTTACTCTCATAATCAGCTACCGACATATTTCCTTGTTTTAATTCTAGAAACTTCAGCTCCATTTGATCCTGAACAAACTGGGGAAAATATTTTTCTAAAAATAATTCCTTAAACCTCTCCCAAGTAATATCATCTGTACCTTTCAATGTCTTCACAGTCTCCCACCAATAGGTGGCCTCATTCTTCAAATAATAACTTGCAAATTCAAACTTTTGTTCTTCCTTCACTTTAACTAAAGTAAACGACTTCTCTATTTCCTTTATCCAAACATTTGCTACAATCGGATCTAGGGAACCCTTGAATTCTGGTAGGTTTACCACCTGAAAAGTTTTGAAAGTTACCTGGGGATTGGTCTGTCTTTATTGTTGTTATGTCAGGTGAACTGTTTGTTGGGCCAAGATTTGAAGAATCTGGGCTATTTCTGGGTCTATGGGTCCTGAGTTTGCATTCTGGTTAATATCATTTTGGTTGTTATTGTTGTTGTTGGTTTCTTCATTCTAGGTGTTGGTGCGGGTATTTCTTCTGGGAGGCATTTTCTGTAAAGAATCAAACAACTTATTTAGCTTTTAAATCAAATCCTTTGCATAAAAGAAAAGTTTTATAAAACAGAATTATCTCTTTTTGGAAACAGTTGTAACAGTTGAACTAAGTAAATTGCATGCTTCTTTACAGAATATAAACAGTTAAGGGAACAGGGTACATGGTATCACAGGGGTATAACTGGTGCAATAAATAAGGTAAAGTAAAACAGGTGCAATAAAATAAATGACAATGCTAGAAAGGAAAAGGTACTGATATATATAGATCAAAGTTTTAGGTAGTACAGGCGTAAAGATGCTTCGAAAGAAAAGAAAAAGGGTACAACAAACATACCCACTAGTCAGCAGATCTAGTCTATAAATACAACCCAAAAGTCTATTGATACATACTACATAATTCTGTACATACTACACAACCACAACAACACCGATCAGCATCTCCATCTCTGGATCTAACTCCAAGGAAACTCTGGTCCTCCCAGCCTCTCAAAGTCTTCCATCACCTCACTAGCCCATCCCATAAGTGCATCAGGGCCTCGACCAGGTAATGTAGCTCCATGTAGCCTAGTCTCAAGAATCCTGCGTGTCACATGGATCTCCTCTCGAAGCTCCCTCACACCACGATCAATATCTGTAGTCCTGATGATATGCTGCAGCTCTCGGATCTGTGCCAACAAGGAATCACGCTCCAATAAAAGAGCCTCATACCGGTAATAAGGAACAGGATGCAAGGTAGACTGGAATGGGGCACCCACAACTAAATGCCCAGTGGAATCTGAATCAGCTGGTGGAGGTCCTTTGATAGGTGGCCTCATGCCTGGGGGTGGGATAGCCTGCAGTGGTATAGGCTGCAACACAGGTGGAGGTAAAATAGTCAACAAGGGTGGAACAACAGGACGTGGATCTGAAGATGGTACTCCAACTGAGGGCTCTCAGTGATCAGCTGATATGGGGATGAAAGAGTCGTCCATCGCTGCTATCTGAAATCATATCGCAATATAAGAATCTCGAACCACGACACGAATTATACTAATACATGTTACACCGTCGCACTTAACTTCTCGACGCTCTATCTTTCTATTTCTTACTTCTATTCCTAACCCTCTACCCATTCCCATCAACCTAGGCTTGTGTCGGTTACTTATAACCTGTAGCTCTGATACCAAACCTGTGGCGCCCTCCAAACCCGGGTCAGAAGTTTAGGGTCCACACACACACACACACCTTAATTATAACCTGCTTATAACAATAATAAAGATAATAATAATAATATGCAGTGACCCAACTTACCAACTACCACGGACCGTAACAGGTTAAAGTATGCACATTAGCCACAAACACACACTTATATTACAAACGTACAAATCCCAACTATTCAAACTCAAATCTGAAGACTAAACATTAATACAAACTTTTACAAACTTAAACTATCTCAAAAGCTGCCCGCTAGTTTAACTCGATCAACCTGGACCCCTAGCTCTCGCACTGGATTGGGGATCCTCGCTACCAACTGGTTCCTTCTTAACTGGAAAAGAACATAAACAACATCGCACAAATGAGCTAACTAGCTCAGCAAGTCACAATGACAAGACTGAGAATAATGATCATCAAGTGAAGAGGGTTATGATATCAAGTGAACAATGATTAATAATTTAGAATTGGATATTATATTTTTCAAAACCTAGGTTAGGCTTCTGATCAGTCACGCACTAACCCCGAGCAAGGCACACAGCTCTGCTCTAATTACTGGATCCAATGCACACATTGGCCTAACTTGACCACCAATCTGGTCTGACCACGAATCTGGTCCACAATTTTATAAAACAATCCAATTCTAACATAATAACAGAATAAACAATGTAAAACAATAAACAAAATCATAATCAACATTGGATATTAAACAATGAAATGGTTTCAATTTTCACAAAGGATCAATATATCAATTTCAAAGAATGGCTGTTAGGTAATGAAAGAATTGGATAACAAAGGAATCAACATTTTAAGGTTACAAGGATTTGGTCTTTCAAAGCATAAGGTACAATGGTTTGAATATGTAAGCAATTTGATTCAGTGTTTGGCATTTAGTTTGTATATATTTGTGGAGTAATATCGTATATCTGTGATTCGTATTCGGGATACAGCAAGTAATGGTTCAAAAAGAATAAGATTTATGGCTCAAAGATCAACAATTGGAATCAAGGTTTAGGGTTCAGTGCTTCAAAGCACTTGCAATATAGGACTATCAATAATCTACAATATATCTCGAGAAAGTTCAGAACACTTGCCTGGTACTAGCTTGCTATACTGTACTAACTTCCAATCACAACTGTCTTATTCCTCGGCTATCTGTTTCCCTTTCCTACGCCTTTCCTCTTCTGCTCACATAACATAAGTATCTATCAATACTCAACTCATACGATTCTATTCGGTATACACTTCTATCTACTCTTCGTTTTACCCAAATCCGATTAACGGATTGAAAGTTACGCAATAAACAAGTAAACACCGAACATATAGATCGACAGTCAAACAACAAGTCACATATAACACATAACACGTCAAACAATCAATGATATATAATTTATAAAGGACTCTCGGGTCATAAACAAGC
Source organism: Apium graveolens (assembly GCF_009905375.1). NCBI lineage: Eukaryota > Viridiplantae > Streptophyta > Magnoliopsida > Apiales > Apiaceae > Apium > Apium graveolens. Next base: position 205,610,846 of record NC_133656.1, read on the forward strand.
TTTTGGGTATTTAATATGATTTTTAAAATATTTTTCGGAATTAAAACGGGTCGTTGGATCAATTTTAAAGCAATAAACAGGGTTCGGTTGGCCACATCTGGCTTCAAAATAATTTTCTAATAATTATTGAGCCTTGAAAACAATTTAAAATAATATTTTAAAGCTCGAAACTTTTTTTCATAATTTTTAAATTATTTTTAAATAATTAAATCAAATTAAATAATTAATTAAAATCATTTAATAAGTAATTAAACTAATTAATGAATTAATATTTAAATTATTAACAAATCAGTTAATTAATTATTAATTAAAATTAATTAAATAAATAATTTGGATTTATTTTTGAATTAAAAATGAATTTTAGAATTAAAATAATCATTTTCGGAATGTTTGGAAATTAGAAACAATTTTTAAAATGATTTTATAAAAACAAATCCAATTTTTAAAAGATTTTAAATAGAAATCAAATTCTTGAAAGTTCTGCAAACTTTCAGGTACTAATTTGTAAAAATGCTAAAAACAACTTTGGTTTAGGATTAATTTGGATCAAAACCGGGTTTTTAATAAAAAAACGGGTCAGGAAACCGGGTCGCCGGGTCGGGATGAACCGCCGGATGAACCCAAAATCCGGTGACCCATCCCGGATTCCGGTGACCTCGATTGGGGTTCAAAACGATTTTGTTCTTCACAGATTTTAATGTAAAACGATTCTAAATCGGTATAGGAACACAGATATACACAAACCAACTACGAACAACAGTTCTGGGACAAACTCTGGCCAAAATCGATATGAACTCCGTCGAGCTCAAATAAAAACCGGCGAAAACTTCAAATCACAACTCCCTTCTCTACAGGCCTCGTCGATTTGCAAGACTTATACGAATCGATTGTAAATTCCATAAGAAACACAACCCACCCCTCTAGAACATCTAACAATTCCAAAATAAGAAACCCCCAAATTCAATCAAGAATATTCAAACGAACTATAAACCCTAATTTCTAATTTCGAGAATTAAACCCAAAATTTAACATGTTATTGAACTCCAAATCAAGAGTATAATATACCAAAATGATCAGAAAAACAAGCTCTACAACATACAATCATCAAATCATACAAACAATCTCTCGAACAAAAAATCATAATTTAATTATCAAGAAATTCGAATATAAATAATTAAATCAGAAAATACCTTTGAAATCTGCAGTGAAACGGATGAAAGATTTGGATTCTAGATTTCAGTAGCTTCGTTTTGAGTATATGTACGCCACAATCGGATATCGATAACGCCTCCGAATTTGTGTTTGATTATGAAGAACGAAATATAATTATAGTATTTTCTCTGTAAAATCTTTGTAAATACTGTTTGCAAATGATTTCTAGTACAAAATAAAATACGGTAAAGGCTATTTATAATTACGGAAAATTAGTATCCCGTTGGATCATTCCAGATACAAAATGGTACGTTTATTTATAAAAACTGATCCAAACGGTACCAGTTTTCGGGATAATTATCCAAATTAGTACAATTTGTATTGCGGTCTTGGTCTCCGTGCCTGGTTGCATGTATTACGAGGTAATAATTGTAATAATTTAATAAAAAGATCCCGTTTATCAAAAATACGAGTTTTATTGATTTACCGAACGAATAATGTATCGAAAATATTGTGCCGGGACCCGCTCATGACAAACCGTACGCCGGATCGAGAAAGTCAATATATTGAAAATGCTCGAAATATTGCAATTAGGTTAGGAAGGAGTTCTCGGAAAAGTTTCGGGTTATAAAAACGTAAAAACGGGTGACATCGGTTGGTTCCCGATTATATAAAATAGTTTATAGGTACTCGGAAAAAGATTTTCTAAAATCCATAAATTTCCTATAAAATCATAAATTAACATAAAAATAAATAGGAAGATATGACAATTATCTATATTTTATTTTGGACATATAAAAATTAAAATACTCAATTGATAATATTTTTAAACATCCAAATACATATACCACTTAACAGTTAATTCACAGAATAAATATTGAACATGCATAATATTTATTTGTTAGCAAAAATAATTACACGATATATCCCAAATATTACAATAAGGCATGTCTGAAGGACCACTACCCCTGCCTAGCATCGATCAACTGATAGACGCTACGGCTTGTTACCAGGTACTTCGTTTTCTTGATGCTTTTTCTGGCCATCATCAAATTTCCATGAATGACAAGGATGTGCCCAAGACAACGTTCATAACTCCGAAGGGGACTTATGCTTATATTAAAATGGCCTTCGGACTATAAAATGCTGGAGCCACATTCCAACGAATGGTGAACAAGGTATTTAAAGAGCAGATCAGTCGGAATATGGAAGCATATGTGGACGACATGATTGTAAAGTCACTGTTCCAAGATCATACTGAAGACTTGAAAGAGTGCTTCGAGACGCTCTGAAAAATAAATGCACCTTCGGAGTATCCAGTGGCAAATTCATGGGTTATATGGTTAGCGCCCATGGGATAGAGGCGAACCATGAAAAGATCGAAGCAGTAATTAACATGGAAGCCTGTAGATGCATCATAGACATCCAAAAGCTGACCGGTCGACTCGCCGCCCTTTGGTGTTTCATCTTCAGATCTGCCGAGAAGGCGCTCCCTTTTTTTGTCATACTCAAAGGGTCAAAGAATTTTGAGTGGGGGCATGAATGTCAAAAGGCATTCGAAGAAGTGAAAGAATACATCATTAAGGCACCACTCTTAATGAGACCTAATCCGAAGGAAATGCTTCAGTTTTACCTGGCTGTGTCCGAAAGAACGCTAGGGGCAGTTCTTGTGAATAATCACGAAGGTAATCAACATCCTATGTTCTATGTGTCTCAAGTCCTAAAGGATGCAGAAACAAGATACCCCAACGCTGAAAAATTTGCATATGGGCTGGTTATGGCCTTCCGAAAATTGGGACAATAATTTCAAAGCCGAACAATCCAAGTTGTCACCAGTCAACCTCTGAAGAAGATTTTGATAAGGCCCGAAGCCTCGGGAAGAGTGGTAGCCTGGTCTATCGAACTTGGGGAGTTTGACCTTGAATACGTCCCCGGGACGGAAATTAAGGCTCAAGCCTTGGCTGACTTCATGGTCGAATGCACGTTTTCGGGGCCGCAGGATCTCACCCCGGAAGAACAGCTCATTCGGACTCCTAGGAAATGGAAACTCTTTGTAGACGGGTCAGTCGCAGGGAAAATATGTGGGGCCGACTTAATACTTTCCAGCTTCGAAGGGTTTGAGATATGCCAGGCTATAAGATTTGACTTTTCCCTCACCAATAATGAAGCAGAGTACGAAGCACTCCTCGCGGGAATGGAGTTGGCCCGAAGTCTTGAGGCGAAGCACCTGAGGGCCTTCAGCGATTCTATGCTGGTAGTAAAGCACTTCACATGAGAGTATGAGCAAAGAGATCCTCGGACAAAGGCTTACGCCACCAAGGTAAAAGATGTTTCTCTGTCATTTGAAACTTTTGAGCTAAGTCAAATTGGCAGGGAGAATAATGGATGGGCAGATGCCCTCTTTAGGCTAGCTTTGGATTAGACTCAGAGCCTAACTGGTTCCATCTACCTCACCGAAGCCAAGACTCCTTCGATTGAGAAGAAAGAATGTCTGGAAATTTACCAAGGGCCGATTGGATGACCCCATTAAGAACCTTTTTAGAGAAAGGTATCATACCTCCAGATCGAAGGGAAGCACTAAAGGTAAAATATAGGGCGTTGAGCTACACTATCATTAATGGAAGAATGTATCACCGGTCTGTCAGCCAGCCCCTCCTCAGATGCTTAAATGTCGAAGAACAACATCAAGCTCATGAAGCTGTATACGAAGGAATTTGCGGAGAACATTTGGTTGATTGGTCCTTCGCCTTCAAAATCCTTCGTCAAGGGTTCTTTTGGCCAACTTTGAAAGCCGATGCCAGTGAATATGCCAAGAAGTGTGTACGATGTCAGTTGTTCGCCACAATTCCGAAGCAACCCCTGAAGAAATGACTTATGTTCTCAGCCCCATTCTGTTTTCCATATGGGTTGTTAACATAGTTGGCATTCTCCAAACAAGCACAAAATAAGCAAAATAGTGCATAATTTCCACCGACTACATGACCAAATGGGTCGAAGCCCGACCATTGTCCGCTATAACTTAGGAAGCAGCTAAGAAATACTTTCTTGAGCAGATTATTCTTCGATTTGGGATTCCGAAGATTTGCATCTCTGATAATGGAACTCAATTTATCGAAAATAAGTTCTGAAAGTTTTTGCACCACTTCGGGATTGAACAGAGGTTCAGCTCAGTCGCCCATCCACAAGGGAATGGGGCAATCGAAGTGGCAAACAAAATAATCTTTCCAGGAATAAAGAAGAGGTTGGGCGAAACTAAAGGAAGGTGGTCCGAAGAGCTCTCTTGGATCTTGTGGGCTTATCAAACGACCCCTAAATCTTCAATAGGGGAAACTCATTTTAGGATGGCCTACAGGATGGAAGCCCTAATTACAGTTGAAGTAGGCTTGGAGTCGTACCAAACTGAGGTCTACAGCGTGGAAACTAACAACTTCAGGCTAAGAGCGAACATGGACTTCTTGGAAGAAGAAAGAGAGGCTGCCCACCAAAGGAACATGAAATATTTGCTACAGGAAGCCCAACACTATGACTCCGGAATCAAGAAGAGGTCATTCGGAGTAGGAGACCTAGTCCTAAGAGAGCTGGCTGCTTCCATTCCAGCAAAACAAGGGAAGCTTCGGCCGAATTGAGAAGGGTTGTATAAGGTAATCAAAGTTAATCGTCCAGAAGCATACAAACTAGAAACGCTAACCGTCGAAGCAATCAAAAACACCCGGCACGCCAGTCGTCTTCGGAAATTTTATCAGTAAGAAATTTCCTTTAAAGTCAATTTGTACTTCTCTTTAAGTTTTATGTGAAAAGTGTAAAAGTTTAATAATAAATGAAAATGCACTTCTTTGTCACATATTTCATTTATTAAATACCAACTGAGTGGTCGAAGTAGTATTATCTAGGGGCGATCCCGAAGAAGATAAACTCTTCGGCCAACACATTCGGTTTGCTTATGAAAAAAGGATGAAAAGATAAAAATCTAGGGGCAATCCCACGAAAATCAAAAAAATCAAACATCCTTCACTCCGCAACTATTATCCAACTTGCAATGAACACGTGGCAAGGATGAATGAAGAATTCTTAGGGGCAATCCTAAGATAAGACTTTCTCCTTCGTCCATCCCTTAAAGAAGAACGAAGGAAACCCTATCTAGGGGCGATCCCGAAGAAGACAAGACCCTTCGTCCTCAAATCATGCATATATATGTAAGAGCGAAGAAAACCCTGACTAAGGGCGACCGCAAAGAAGACATGTCCCTTCATCCTCAAATTATACATGTACTTATAAGAGCGATGAAGGTCTGGTCTTTGGGCGATCCCGAAGAAGACTAGCCCATCCTCGGGCTTAATATCCCATCTACTTTTTACAAGTACCCACGTTGATCAAAGGAACGAAGGAAGGCCGGACAAGGGGCAATCCGAAGATGACCGCCGTCCCTGTTCCTTCGTCCAGTGGGAGCCCTTAGTAGTGTCAACAGCCTGAGGTTCTCTTCAAACTTAGACCTCGTCCTATGACACTTGGGGCCGAAAGAGGACATAAGAAGTAGTAAGGCCATGATTAAAAATTCTTAAAATTGCTAAGGCAAAAGACTAAGCCAAAGATGCAATAAAAATAATGCTGACAAAAGATGAAAGATGCATTAAAATATAAATGCCCGAGGGCTAGTTGAATTAAAAAAGCTCAAAGGCAGGAGTATCAATTACAAAAAAACAAATTTACAAGTCAAAAAGATGGACGAATGAAGCAGCTTCAAGAGTTGGGTATGACCATGGAAACACCAACAACAGACTTCACAACAAGATCATCTTCAGTCTTATCAAGCACCTCGGGGCTAAAAGCTTAGGCCTGAAGGTCTTCATCTGAAAGCTCTTCGTCTTCACCAGAAGAGACATGAGGGGCTTCGACTGCTGGTCGGCCGATAGAATCCTCCAGGCTATCGTCCAACAAATGCTTATAATCCCAGTTAAGGTCGTGAGCCTTCTACATGACATAATCAGCGCCGAACTAGAAGCAGCGCTCCTCCGTCATATCCAGCTATTTTTTCGTCTTCCAAAGCTCTTTTCGAGACTTCTTCAGCTGCGCATTTCGATGGGTGATCCTCCTATTCGCTCTGTCAAGGTCCCTTTCCAGCCTTGTCATGTCCCCCTTTAACACTTTGGCCTGACCATCCAGAGCCTCGCTCGGGGTCTTCACTCATTCGAGTTCCTCCTCGGTCGTCGTGGCCCTCCTCTCCAGCTCCTTCACCTCGGCCATCCTAGTCTCCATGTCCTTAACTTTGTCCTCAACCGCCACATCCCAAGGAGCAGCCTGCAAAAAATATACAAGGCAAAAATGTCAAATAAAAGAAGAAGAGAAATATACAGAAGGGAAGGCGAATAAATGTAAATCTAACTATGTACCAGGGACAAGAAGGACAAAAGCTCAGTACAAGCCTCGCTCAGAGAAGCCGATGCAAAGGCCGGAAGGTCGGTAGGGAGCTGAAGGTCGTGGCACAGGTCTGAGGCCACCTCATTTATTGACTGCCTAGCCGAATAGACAATATGGTTGGACGTCAGAATGCCCCAACCAGGAAGGTACGTCTGAACGACCCCGTCAAGGCTTCGGGTCCTCTTGGGAGGGGGCCCTTCTCCCATAAATTCCAGCTCATCCCCCTCGCCGTCTTCCGAAGTAAGCGAGACTTGGCGAAGTGGTGAGACCCTCTCAGCCTGGGGCCTCTCCTCTGTCTCCCCGGAGGGGTTCAGAGTAGCTTTCCTCCCAGTAGCCTTCTCCTTTGCTGCCTCCTCCGCAGCTCTCTTCTCGGCCTCCCTGGCCTTTTTTCTTTCAATCAAGGTATCCCAAGAAGACACTGAAAAACAATAGACAAAAGATAAGTTAGTCTCAATATATGCAGAAACAAGTAAATAAGGAAGACGAAATAAAGGAGAGGACGTTCAACGTCAAAAGAAAGCAACTAGGCAAATAAAAGTATAATAAAACTACAAGGGAAAGGAAACAGAAAAAGGAAGAGTTTGTTACCCCCACCCCACAAACTCGGGAGCCAGTCCTTGTACCGAAACTCCTCGGGACCAAGCTTGCCCATATTGACATCCACCAACGCCGCATAGTTATCCTTCTCTTCATCCATCAAGTTTGGCATAAGGAGAAGCGAAATGTTGACATCACACCACACCTACATCTCGGCCAGTTTAGGCCCACTGACGAAGCACCAATACATGTGGATGGTCTTATTGCTGGAATTGGTGGCCGTCCAATCCGCTCGGCCAGCCCGACGAGCGATGGTGTAGAAACTCAGGCTCTTCGCATTCTTCCGGAAATCATAGTGATACCAGAATAGCCGAGTGCCGGGAATAATTTCGGCGTGAAGACGCCTATTCTGGAAATAGTTTATATGGATGAACCCGTTGGGGTCTATCTGTCCTAGGGAAATCCCCATCTAGCTGAAGAGATGCCTCAGAATCTTCAACGTCGGTACTCTAAAGCCGCATTTGAACGCCGTTTCTGAAACCCCGACCGCACAGTCGCCGTATCCCTTCGGCACTTGTGGGGTGTCATAAATCCGTTCGTTCTCCTTGGCGGCATAAAGCCAGAAGAAGCCCCAAGGAACGAAGAAGTCAGAATACATCTGACGTACACGCTCCTTCGACAACTCCGATCGGTTGCTCGCCGCCGGGTAGTTCGTCACAGAACCATAGAGATCTCGCCCCGTCCTCTCTGGACGGATAGAAGATGTCTCAGCCAAACTATTCGACCTCGGGTCCCAAGTCTCAGCCAGAAGATTCGCTCGGTCCATGTCCCTGTATTCGGAAACAGAGAGACATTAGTCAATATACTCGGATTAAACCAAAAAGAAAAATAAAAGGGACGAAGGACCGAGTACATGTCCTATAACCGAGCGAACAAAGAAAGTGCCTGGAGTCGACTCCCGAAGGATGTTCTAACAAACAAGTTTCCCGGAGGAAATTCTTGCCCCCGTAGACCCTCTCCTGCCATCTTTAAACTCCAGACCAAATATCTATGCCCTGGGTCGCCTCCCAAAGGATGTTCTACAGCGAAGAACCCCCCGAAGAGAGTTTTTGACTAAAGAACACCTCGCATGCCTTCTTTAAACCCGTTGGGTGCCCCTAAAACAAAAAAACCCAAAAAACTCATATTAACTACCCAGAAAATATCCCATAAACCAAGACACAACCCCAAAACGCATACAAAGCCCAGGAAAGAGCCTCTGGACTTAAATGCAAAAACAACAACGCTGCTAAACTTGCATAGAAGCGCAAAATGCATAAAAATGGAAAAAGAGACTTACTGATTTGAAGATGTTCTTTGATTGAGATGGGATGATCTGGAAATGTGGAATTGTTGCTGCCCGTAATTGGAGAACTCGACTAGGATTGTTGTTGTTTGTGTTTGGATGCCGGAAAATGATAAAGGCAAAATAAAATACACCGTGACTATTATATAGGCGCTTGAAAATGAGTTTAGGTGCCAAAAGGGGCGACATTTGGGGAGCTTTGAAATGGACGTTCCGGATTGAAACGTTTAAGATTCAACGGCTGAGATTGAGCCATGAAATGACGTGCCAACAGCTGTCACATTAATACACCTACAAACTTCCATAAACTTGCCACGTGTACGAATGAGGATCAAGGAAAAACTAGAATAGTCGCCCTAGGGTTTCTTCGCCCCAATATGGGCCAAGACGGATGTCCATCGGCCCGACTGAAGGCCCAGTCGAAGGACAGGGACATGTTGGCTATGGGACCAATAAGGCCCACTGAATGAAGGTCCATCTGAAAATTACGCTACTGGGCCGAAGGTCCACTAGGATCATGAGCCGAAGGCCCACGGAATGCCACAGGTTGTGGCCCACTTCGTTTTCCATCCGTTGGAAACAAAGAGGTATAATGCCCCTTTTTCACTCCCTCATTAATAATGAGTAACGAAAAAACATTAATGGCAGAATTGGGTATAAAATCCCTTGGAAAGTAAAAAAATAAGGATATTCACATTCTCTCAAACATTCTACTTTCTTGTATTTTTACCCACTTTACAACCAGATTCTTATTCTCACACCGGAGGTGAATCGGGGAACAATCCGTCACATTCTCTTCACTTTCAGGTCACAGCCGAAGGCAACTTTACGGAGGCCGAAGCCTGTTTATCCATCTGAAGGAATTGGGGTGTAACATGTATACTGCTTCAAAAAGATTCCTTTGAGCTTCTACAATATTTGGAAAATGTATTGATACATGGAAAGTGTTATTCATTGCCTCACATGATTTCTAATGCCCGACTTCTAACGGGGAAGTTTAGATAGTTAGTTTGAAAGGAATAAGGCAACCGGAACAGGGGCATGTGAATGACTTAGGGCCCATTTGTTTATAAGGGAATGGACTCAGTTGAACTGAATGAAGTATTATCTAGTCATTCAGATTGTTTGATTAAGCATCAATTTTCCTGGACAATTCTTTTTTATCTGAACAAGTTCTGGACCGGTCATTGTAAAAATTTTAGCTGAACCATTCCTTCATCAATGCCCATGTCTCCACCTTACTTATTTTAAAGTTATAACAACAATCAACTTTATTGTAGGCTATTTTCATTATTATTACTTCACTAATTAAATATTTATTATATTTAATAAACACTCCTCATATGAAATTTTATTAATAAAATTCATATCTTCTTTCACATACTATTAAAAGTTACAATTTAATTCTCAAATAACATTAAAATGAAATTTTTGTAACTATTTGGTCAAATTTCATAATTATATAAGTATCTTTTTGTATTCATAATATAATTTTTCTCACGTAGATGAGCTTATACTTAGTAGTAAAATTTAATTTGATTTATTTAAAATCATTTATAAAAAATTAATGTGAAATTTACAATATTATTATGAATTACTTGTATAAATTTAAGATAACAAAATAATGAAACAAATGCATATAACACTAAGCAGTATAATAAAACTAAGAAGTAAATTAATTTCAATTTAAAATTTATTAATTTTATCATTCAACAATTTTATATTGATTTAACAATCAACATTACTCATTCAACATTCAGATTAAACATTGGTTCATAGTTTTAATCATTTAGAAATTATTATTCAAATTTAACAAATGAGCCCTTAGTATGTCAATACTAGGTAGAGAATGATTTATCGAAATGAAGTTACAATTTTCGATAGTCAAATTATTAATTTAAATACTAACGCATTTGTTATGTTTGGTATTTAACGGTTTGAATTTATTTATTTGGAACAAAATTATTTGATTAATAGTTGTTTCAATTAATTTTTTGTACATTTGTTGAAAAAACTTCTCGAAATAGTTTTTTCAAAATTAGTTTTTTGGGTTCAAAAAATTATTCATCAAACACTAATAAAGGTTTTAATTGATCAAAATTCTAATTTATTTCAAAAAAAAAACTCAAAAAATAACTTCCAAACACCGCTACAATATTAATATTTCACTTTTTAGAAACTTTAACCATGACGAACACAGCTAAGTAAACTCCTCGAAAAGAATCCAATTAAACTACATAAAACCCAGTTGATGGACATGATCAAAATTCGTCAAGGCTAAAAGAAGATGAAAGAGGTCCAGGCTATTTAGGAAGGGGAGGTGACATTGATTTAATTTACTTCACGTCAAACGAGTAACCTCTTTTACATTTTGTAAGTTTCTTCTTGTTTTTTAACGGCACCTTACCCTTCTCTCTGTCCCATACAATGATACAACACTTCTCTACACTTGCTTTAGTTTATATGTGTACTAGCAGTCTGCCACTCTGCTACTTACCTTGCTCTTTTTGTAACTTACCTTGCTCTTTTTGTTTTGTATACTTTCATATACAAAATACTCCTTCCATTTCCAAAAACATTTCCCGTTTGTATGAACACGTTTGCCGATATATACTTTTAGTTGTTAATATCTTTAATTTTTTATTAGTATTAAATATAAAAATTTTATTATATTAAAATACTTATAAATACGAATCCAACAAAATCACTCGTGACTATATTTGATCTTATAGATTAAATCCAACAAAATCACTCGTGACTATTTTTAATCTTATAGATTAAATGTAAATTAGTAGTTAATCACTGTAATGAACAGTAAAAAAGTCAAAATAAGAAACAAATTTCAGTAGTCAATCGATTGTCATGAACAGTAAAAAAATCAAAATAGGAAACAGATTTTGGGATGGACGAAGTACAACTTACAAGGCACATTGACCAATGTGATGATATTTCAAAGCATGTGCTAGGACTGTAGAGGTGGCCAAACGGGTGGTTCAACCCGCCCGAACTCGCCCCGGCTCGCTTAATAAACCGTTAAAATTTGACTCGTAGCGGGGCGAGTTAAACTCCACAAGATGGAGTTCTACTTATAACTTACTGTGTAAAGCAATTAAATATAAGGTAGTTATCACCGAGTTATATAATTCTGATTCCAGAAATCAAGTGGAGGATGATGAAATATATTTATATATCTTTGCAGGTGTATATACTAAAACAAGAGAAAAAAATGAGCTGAAAGTAAAACTGCTATCTGACTTATTATTCAAAGCGTTGCAATAGAGGAGTTTATAGAAAAAACAGAACACCCACATCAGCTAGAAGCACGCACATATCAACTACCAGTTTCCTAAAACTACTCCACTACCTTATTACTAGTTCAACACTCCTGAAAACTCTCTGAGACTACAAAGACTAAATCAAATAAACTTAAACAATTAAAACCTACAATAATCAGCTAATAATAAATATGTTTAGATTAAAAATATCCAACAAGCTCCCCCTTAATTTGAACATATTCACTTCAAGTTCTTTACTACCGGCAGCTCCCTCATCTTCTCAAACCTTGCAGTCGACAGAGCCTTGGTTAGTATATCAGCCCTTTGCTCCCCTGTTCCAATATACTTGACGATGATCTTCCCGGTTTCCACACACTCTCTAATGAAATGAAAACGTAAATCGATATGCTTGCTTCGCCCATGGAATAATGGGTTTTTTGCTAGGTCTATCGCTGAACGATTGTCGATGTAAATCACCACTGGTCCAATGTTAACATCCATGATCATGCTGAGTAAATTCTTGAGCCAAACACCTTGACATGCTGCAGCCATTGCAGCCATGAATTCTGCTTCACAGGAGGACAATGCAACACATCGTTGCTTCTGAGACACCCACGTGATTAGGCTTTTACTCAAGTAAAAGGCCATACCACTTGTACTTTTGTGATCATCCACGTTCCCTCTCTAATCACTGTCTGTATAACCAGACAACAAGTGATTTCCAGAATGTTCTGAATAGGACAAACCGCACTCCAAAGTACCTGCAACATAACGTAAAATTCGCTTGACTGCACTTAAGTGTTGCTCAGTGGGTCTCTCCATGAAACGGCTCACCATACCCACTGCGTATGATATGTCCGACCTTGTATGCACAAGGTACCTGAGTCCTCCAACCAGACTTTTATAGACCGTAGAATCAACTGCTTTTCCAATAACATCTTTGCTCAACTGAATTTTAGGTTCCATGGGGTATTTTGTTGGTTTACACCCCAACATTCCTGCCTTTTCAAGTAGCTTCTTCGCATAGCCTGTCTGCCTTAATTCAATACTGCCTCGTCGTTGTTCTACCTCAATGCCAAGATAGTAGGATAGTTTCCCCAGGTCACTCATATCGAATTCACTCCTCATTTGATCCTTAAATTTCTGCACATTTCCATTACTTGATCCTGTTATCAAAAGGTCGTCTACGTAGACACCAACAATTAAAAATTCATTTTCTTCTCGCCTAGTGTAGACAGCATGTTCATAGGGACATTTTTCAAAACCCAAATTTTCAAGGCATCGTCTTAATCTTGCATACCACGCACGAGGGGCTTGTTTAAGCCCATACAATGCCTTCAACAATTTGTAGACCTTCCTTTCTTGGCCCTTCTTCTCGTAACCTTCTGGCTGTAAAACATATACTTCCTCTTGGATTTCACCATTTAGAAATGTGGTTTTTACGTCCATGTGGTGGACTTCCCATCCGTGTTTTGCTTATATTGCCAGAATTAACCGCACCGTTTCCATTCTCGTAACAGGAGCAAACACTTCTTCAAAATCAATACCTTGATGCTGAACATATTCCTTGGCCACCAACCGTGCTTTATGCTTTACCACGTTTCCATTCACGTCCTTCTTTATCTTAAAAATCCACTTCAAACCTATAGCCTTGTGACCATGAGGTAAATCTGTTAGAACCCACGTATTATTCCTTTCAATGGACTTTAATTCACTTTCCATTGCATCTCTCCACTCTTTATCTTTTGTAGCTTGTAATAACGAGGTGGGTTCTTCTACTGAAAGCATGAGCATCTCATCTTCAATTTTAATTTCTTCCGTTTCGTTGTAAATGTCACTCAGCAGTCAAAATCTCCTTGGTTCACTGCTTTGTTTCTGACCCACTAGATTCAGTACTATAGTTGCCTTTTGTTGACTTGATGGATTGACTGGATGTTCGTGACTGACCAGGAGTGAATTCTTCACCCAAATTTTGAGTCTGTACAGTAGTACTAGCTTCACTCACATATTTTGAGTCTGAATACACAGTATCGGGTGCTTCAGTGTTCACCATCACTAATGAACTTGGGAATGTTACTTCACCTTCATTTTTCTGTTGATCTTTCCATAGCCAAACCTTGTCTTCTCGATACACCACATCCCTACTTATGTGTACGCGACCTGCAATAGGATCATATAGTCTGCTAGCTTTCGTCCCTGGTTCCTTGCCCAAATACACAACAGCCTTACTACGATCATCGAGTTTCTTCACCTGTACCTGTGGTAATTTCATATATGCCAGGCAGCCAAACAATCGTATATGTTTAAGATTGGGTTTCTTACCTCTCCATGCTTCATAAGGCATTGTTCCTGATAATATCTTTGTTGGCAATCGATTGAGCAAATATATTGAGTGACAGACTGCTTCTCCCCACATAAATGCTGGTAATTCTGTTCCCCTCAACAAGCTTCTAGTCATGGCTCCTACCGTTCTGTTCCGGCGTTCAACCACCCCATTTTGTTGTGGGGTGTACGGAGCTGTATAGTGTCTGATTATGCCAGCTTGTTCACAATATCTCGTGAATTCATTTGAGCAGAATTCCCCTCCCCTATCTGTTCTGAAAATTTTAATCACTCCACTTGTTTCCTTTTCAACCATGCTCCGAAATTTCTTACATTTTTCAAATGCTTCGTTTTACTCCTTCAACATATAAACCCACATTTTTCGTGAATAATCATCAACTAGTAAAAAGAAATACCTGTTTCTGGAAGGTGTGTGAGGAGATATAGGACCACACATGTCCCCATATATCAACTCTAAGGGCTCCTTTGCATGAAACATTATTTGTTTTGGGAAGTTTTTCCTCACTTGTTTAGACATTATGCACCCTTCACAAATTTTTCTTGGCTGCTTCAAGTCTGGTAAACCATATGCCATCTTTTATTTCAACATGTGAGTGAGTGCCTGGAAGTTGACATGACCAAGCCTTGCATGCCATGTCCATGCATTTTTTTCAGCTTTTAATAGTAAGCACAAAGGTGCACTCTCTTCTAGACTAATTTTGTATAGTCAGTTCACTGATTTTGTGACTTTCATCAGCAATATCCCTTTCTCATCGTGAATCCAAAGTAAGTCTCCATCAAGAACCACCTTGTTAAAATCTTCAGCCATTTGTCCGAGACTTATTATGTTGTTACGCAGCTTTGGGATGAAGTATACGTCTCGTAACGATTTTTCTTCTCCATTTTTACATTTAAAAGATACAGTCCCCTTCCCCTTTATATCAACAGAGGAGCCATCTCCAAATCGAACCACGCCTTTTACATTTTCATCTAGATCCTTGAATTTTCCCTTTTGACCAGTCATATGATTGCCGGCCCCATTTTCGAGGAACCACACTTGTGAATCTCTTCCTTCATCTGATGCCTTTAATTCGGGGACCATTCTTTCCTCATTCAACATGATCATCCCAGTTTCATCATCCCTGCACTCGGTGAACAAAAGTGCAGGCTCTTCTTCCTCTGTCTTGGACAGGTTGACCTCTTTCTGTACGTCTCTCACATCTCTTCGTGGCTTACGACACTCGTAAGCAAAGTGCCCATAAGTTTGACAATTAAAACATCTCAGCTTGCTCCTATCTCGAGTGCCTCGATTTCCATCTCTTCCCCGAGGATCTGCACTCCCTTTTGTTCATTTCAACCACTCTTCTCGGGTCATCAACAATTGACCCTCAGCACATTCTTTCTTTCTCCAATCTTCTGTTGTCAATAGGAGCTGTCCTTGCATCGATTCAGTTGGTCCACGAATCCGTTCTTCATGCGCCTTGAGCGATCCAATGACTTATTCTAATGACATCTCCTCTAAATTCCCGAATTGTTCTATAGCCGAAGCAATTTGCAAGAATTTTGAGGGAACGGCTCTGAGCAGTTTCTTCACCACATAAGCTTCTTCCATATTCTCTCCCAATGTCCTAATATTGGTTACCAGGTTGTTTAGCCTCATGTAAAAGTCATCCAATTGTTCCATTTCTTTCATCTTTAAATACTCAAATTCACCTTTTAAAGTCTGTGCCCGAGCTGCTTTGACCTTATCTGCACCCAAACTCACCGTCTTAATAGCGTTCCAAGCCTCCTTTGCAGTACGTTTTTCCGTAATTGATAGTAATAGTTCTTCAGGAATTCCTTGGTAAATCACTGCCAGTGCTCACTTGTCCACTTTGTCCTCCACGATGCTTTTCCCATCTTTAGTTTCTTTGGGTTCTATGGCATCCCATACTCCATGAGCTTGCATAAAGACTTTCATCTTCAATGCCCATGCGGTGTAATTCGTTTTTGTCAGCATGGGATAGCTTAACCTGAAAGAGCTTTCCTTTTGTTTGCTTGTCTCTAGGTCTTAAGGCTCTGATACCAGGTGATGAAATATATTTATATATATTTGCAGGTGTATATACTAAAACAAGAGAAAAGAATGAGCTGAAAGTAAAACTGCTATCCGTCTTATTATTCAAAGCGTTGCAATACAAGAGTATATAGAAAAAAAACAGAACACCCACATCAGCTAGAAGCACGCACATATCAACTACTAGTTTCCTAAAACTACTCCACTACCTTATTACTAGTTCAACACTCCTGAAAACTCTCTGAGACTACAAAGACTAAATCAAATAAACTTAAACAATTAAAACCTACAATAATCAGCTAATAATAAATATGTTTAGATTAAAAATATCCAACAGAGGATAGATTAATTAATGAATCTATGTGGGTGTTGGCAATTAAAGTTCGTGATTTGCTTGAGTGTTTTGCACATGCCACTAAAAAAATTTCTTATGTTTACGAATTAAATGTACATCATGTTATTATTGAGTGTGTAAATATTGTTACTACTTTACAACAATTTGAAAATGATGATCGCTTTTTTGAAATAGTTAAGACAATGAAAAAAGTGGATTGAGTACTTTACAGAATTTCCTTATATTTATGGTATTGCATTTCTTCTTGATCCCGGTGTTAGAAAAGAGGGTTTAGAAAATATGTTAGAACATTACTATCAAGTGTTAGGAGTTTCATATAATCATGCACTTTATGTACAAAATTGTATAAACTTTTTACATCGTCTTGTAGATATATATACTCCCAAAACTCAAAATATCGTCCCATCTAAAACTAGTAATGTTAGTAGATTTAATAGTACTATTTCGGGAATATTAACTAAAAAACAAAAGTGTAAAATTTACACCACGACTTCCACACCTATTTCTTCTTTTAGTATGACTTGAGAGTTTTTTTTCTTACAATTATGAGTTAGACGAAGATTTTTCAATACTAATTTGGTGGAAAAATCATGAGAATCAATATCCGGTTTTAGCTAAAATTGCAAGGGATATTTGAGTAGTTCCCGCCTCTACAATTGCGTCCGAGTCCGCTTTTACCGCAGTAGAAGAATGTTGGACGAAAAAAGATCAAGTCTTGCACCGGACATTGTAAAGATATGTGTTTGTAAAAAAGATTGGGATCAAGCTGCAAAAACACAAGGAAGGAAAGAAGATAATTCAGATGGAGAAGAAGGTATTTGAATGACAATGGACACATCCTCGGAATCGGGTACGTCAACTACCAACAAACAATAAGAACAAGAAGAATTTGTATAAATAAATAGTGGATTAGATATAATATTTTATTTTATATTTTATATTTCAATTGTTTCATAGTTTGTTTAAAATGTACACGCAGTTTGTTCCGTTTTATTAGAGAGGAGTCCTCTCAAACTTTTTGTAAATCTTTTTTAAAATTAATAAAATTTATATAGGTATCGTCCTCTTTTATTTATTTAACATATATTATTATTAAATGTTCAGATGAATATTTAATATAAGTTTACATATAAAATAAAAATGAGACAATTATCGTATGATTGTTACTATAACTAAGATATGCACAAATATATATCTAAAAAAACTGCTTGCAATTCCGCAGTTACAACTTGCAAGTTGTATTGTTTAAATAATAAAAAACTTAACTCACCCCGCCCCGTCCCGTAAACCCGCCCCGCCCCGTAAACATAAACCCGCCGCACGCGCCCCATTTTCTGTCTGTTATTTATAATCTTCCCTGACCCGTTCAGCTCGTATAAACCGCGAGCTGCACGCGAGTTCAACTTATACGAATCGGCACAAACCGTATACTTAGACGTGCCGTTCACGAATTAAGATATAGCCAACTCGGACTATTAAAAAACCAACACGGCACATCTGGCACACTCATTTAGCCACCACTAACTGGGAGTGACAACACTTCTTCTTCTTCTTCTTCTTCCATCTCTCGCCCTTTATTCATATCTTTCTTTTTCTCTTTTTTCTATACCTCTCCGGCTAATATTCCAAACTATAATAACACCAAGCATATGTGTATGTATATCTGCAGATTGTGCAGACATATATGCTCTCTGGACACTAACTTTAACTGACTTGTATTTTCTTTAGTGGAGCTAGCTGTATTGTAGCCTAGCCCTAGCAATTTGCTTTGAGCCTGCCAACTTTGGCTTTATTAAGGATACTATATTACCTGGCTCCTCAGGTGTGCTTGAATTATTGTTTTAAAAAAGTTCCTCATTTAGATGATTAGATCCCCTGCAAAGATACATCAATTACCTAGCTACATCCTATTCCTCTTTTCTTTTGCTTGTAATCTCCCAAGAAGTAATTATATGAAGAAGCTAACGTCCACATTTTGCCTTAACCAAACCTTATTGTATTCTTTTTATATGTGAAATATATTTATCAATTTCCGTGTAATATTTATCCAAAAACAATACCCGGTTGCACGTTAGCAAGAAGAAAAATATAATGTTTGTCAAATATGTTCCCAAAATAATTATAAAATATTATCCATCAATTTCATTAAATACCCTTCATTCACATTAATGACATCAATTATATCATTTTGGACTTCCACATCAGCCACTACACGTCATTTTGTAATAATTTTTTTATACTTTTTTATGTGACTCTAACATTAGTCTAGCTAGAAAATTACTTAAAGATAGAAAAGAATAAGGCACGGAGATTATGAAAATATATAAAATAATAGGAACAAATAAGAAAAATGGATAAATTAACAAAAATCGATTAATATTTTAAATATCAAAAGTTAATAGGTATAATGAAGAAAAACAGAAAATATAGTTAATTTTATTTTATAAAATTTTGTTTTTATACAATTTTAGAATTACATAAAATTGGGATGACAAATCCAAAAAATTAAAAAAAAAAATCTGGAGAAATAGTACTTGATGAGTGACTGTAAAGTGTAAAGTAAGGAAGAAAGTGCAGGGTGTGTGAAGTGAGGGTACTGGAGTAAGACTAAAGCGGGGACAGTACATGGGCAAAGCGAAGAATAGGAAGAAAATGATGGCTTTAACAATGTTGTATATGCTTAGTAGCTAGGAAATATACTCCTTTAGTCCTACTTAATTGGTTAGGTTACTTTTCGATATGCTTGTATAATTTTATAATATTTTTTTTAAATAAAATTTTATATTTAAATTTTTATTCAATTTTTTTAAAAAAAACATTATGAAATTCTATTTTCTCCATTTTGGATCAGGGGTATCGTTGACTAACTAAACTCGTTGTTTTCTGGTCCTCCTTCCGTTCGTTTGCGACTCGAACACATGGGGCAGGCCGGACCTTTTACTATTTTATCTTCTTTTTTTGTTTAAAATTTCCTTATGGTATTACAATTTACAGGTAGCTTGCTAGCTATGTAAAAGCAGACCCCCCCCCCCCCCGATCTGGCTTTAGATTAATTCTTGTGTATGAATTGCGTATGATCATGAAACAATTATACGCGGCTGGCTAATCGCATTTACCAGGATAACACATATATGCATGCACTAATCTTTGCGTGAAGGCAGCAGAAGTAGCATTCTGCTGTTATTCATGTAACCTGCCAAATTTGCGGTACTTGATTTGTGGGGATAAAAGATATGAAAGTTAGTTTTTTAAACTAGTTTAGAGGTTTGAGTCGGCATTAACAGTTGGTAGTTAACTTTTTGTAATAACGATTATTTTTTTTCAAAAAAATATTTACAGGAGTTTTTTCAATTCAGGTATAAAAAAAATTAATTGAAATTTTTATTTACCAATAGTTTTGTTCAAAATAATTAAATTTAATCAATTTGTCAAAATAACTTGATCAATTAGTTAAAACGGCTAATTCAATTGATTATAGCTAACCTATAATCACCGAATAGTGCCAAAATTGCGGGCCAAGAAAATTATTCAAGAGAGAGAGAGATAATAGAATATTGTTAGTGCACAGGTTTCTGATGATGTGTTTCTAATCGAGAACAAGACAACTGATTATCTGAGACATTGCAGATTGATTAGACAGTCCAGGAACGTATAACTGTTTGGTTTGATAGGGTTTGTTATAACTCTAGTTTGACTAGGTTTTTATTTCCTATTTGATCTCAAACAAACTCTTTCAAGAAAAACCTATTTGATCTATTCAACACTTATCTTTATCAAGGTTTATCTCTTTAACAAGCTAACAGATTATCCTCTAATAACTTATTCAAATTATTTTCAAACAAACCAGTTTCAATTTTATCTATCTCATCCATTGTTTGAAAATCGAATATGTTAGAACTTGTGCCTAAAAATACAACTCCTGTTTTCAGATTTATGGTTAATGCTTACTCGCTCCATCTTTATTCTGAAACATCATTCTTGTTCTACATACATACTTTGAATACCCAGTTGAACAAGAGATTAGGTTACTTGTAATTTCATATTTCATTTGATTGTACGTGTATTCATATCAACTTGTGTCGGGTTGTGGCAAGCATTTTGATTTCAAAGGATTAGCCAAGGTAGCCAGTGGGCTAGGTTATAACAGGTGTGCTAGGTAGAAAATGTGCTAGAAAAATGGTTCTTTTGTGGCTATTTGTTTGTAATCAAAGAAAAGATTTTAGATTCTTTTATTGAAGTTGATATAATACATTCTCTATACAGTTGACATGGAGACTTGAATATAGGCCATAGACTAGGAGTAGGGGCCGAACCAAGTGAAAATGTCTTGGTGTTCTGCATTATTTAATTTCTTTATTACTGCATTTACATTTCAGTAATTTATATTCTGCAGATTTATTGAGACTGTCTCATTGTCTGTCTCATTCGTAAAAGGTATGTCCCATTCACAAAAGAGACTGTACCATTTATCTTAATAATTAGATTTTCGGATATTTAGATTGTGCCTTCGAATTTCATTTGGTATCAGAGCGGGTGCATTTAATTCTCTGTTTAGTATTTATTTTTGTAGCGGTCCATGGCTCAATCAGATTGGTAATCGAATAATTACTCGCAATTGCTTCACGGTGCTGAAAATTACAACGACTGGAAATTCCACATGAAAATCTTCCTCCAGCGTGATGCTTTTGAATGGGATGCTGTAGAAAATGGTTTTGCAGTCCCAATGAAAGATGACAAGCCTAAATCTCTCAAGGAACTCTCACCTGAAGAAGTCAATGCTATGAATTCTAATGTTAAAGCTATGAATTCACTTTTCAATGCAATGGTGGCTACTGAATTACGTAAAGTATTAACTTATACCACTTGAACAAATCTGGGATACTATCAAAGTCAGCCATGAAGGTACATTTAAGGTACGTGAAGTCAAACTTAGTATGATAATGAGTGATTATGAAGGTTTCAGGTTGGAAAGAGATGAAAGTGTCAGATATGCTCAAGAAAGGTTCTTGACCTTGATGAATTCTATATCACTTCTGGAAAGGACTATTCCGCAATCCGAAATTAATCAAAAAATTCTCAGGGCTATGCCAAATAAATTTGCTCCTAAAGTCACCATACTGGCAGGATTCGACTCTTCTCTCTATGATGAACACTCTTACAATCTTTAGTGAACTGGAAGAATTTGAGAATCAGTTACGCAGATATGATGAAGAAGATAATATTCCTCGGAAAAAGACATTGGCACTTAATGCAGATACAGATGAATCTCCTGATGATTCCGGTGAGGAAATCGCACTCCTGACCAAGAAGTTCCACAAATTTCTTGTTAAAAGGAATGCATCAAAGAGACCTATGAAATCTAAGTTTTTAAAGAAGGATTTCAAGTCCAATCCCAGTAAAGAAAACAAGATTAATTCAATGAAGGATACATGATTTGAATGTGGAAAAAATGGGCATTTTAAAAAGGACTGTTATAAGCTAAAAAATAAGAAGAAGGCATTTTATTACATGGAGTGATGATGATTCTGATGTGGAGATAGACTCGGATGATGAAGTTGCTCAACTATATTTTGCTGGACTCGAAGACAGCTCCGATGATAATGATGAGGTACAAAATGTTCAATATAATGTAAATTCAAATATATCTACAACTGTACTAATCTTGCAGGCTCAGAATAGAAAGCTAAAAGAAAAGAATGCTTATTTAAAACAAGCATTAAGTCAAATTCTCAGTGAAATGGATAATCCTATGAAAGATAAAGTTTTGGCTGCTGAAAATTGATCTTTAATTGAAAATATATCTAAACTTACTGAAGAAAATGAGTATCTCAAGAATGAGATTGAAATGAAAGATGAATGTCTTGAAGCTTTGATGAAAGAGTCAGCCTTTGTGGACCCAGAAACTGTTAAAAGAGACAGTGCTCCTGACCCCTTGGTTCCTGAACTAAAGCAGAAAGTTGCACAGCTAGAAAAGGATCTAGCAAAGTGTTTTCATTGAGAAGGAACTCTGAATGCTTTACTTGCAGAATAAAAATCTTCTCTTGATAAAGGAGGATTAATATTCGAATCTATCAATAAAAGAGCATTTCAAAGCGGTTACAAGAGGACTCCAATGAAGTACAAGATGCCCTATGAGAAATGTTGAGATTGTGGTAAACCTGGTCACACTACTTCTGAATCAAGATTATGTGGTATCAAGGGCCACTTTTCTATCTCATTTTATAGATCATCTACTAAATATAAATCTATCCATGCATCCATTAATATTGTTCAGATACGGATTAAGAAATCAGATAGACACTTATATAAGATTTATGAAACTAACCAACCAGGACCCAAGGTTAAGTGAAGCAATTTTTACAGGTGTGTTTGAAGGTCCACTTTCCTTATAATAAATGGATAATCGATAGTGGATGCTCTCGCCATACGACTAGTGATAAATCCAAGTTTCTCTCACTCTTCGCTAAAGAGGGAAGTCTAGTTACACTTGTTGACTCTAACACCGCACGTATTATTGGTAAAAGCACCATTGATAATGACAGGTGTGCTATTACGAATGTTTGTTTAGTTGATGGTTTGAAATATAACTTGATTAGTGTAAGTCATAACTTATTGATGCTGGTCATAAGGTTAATTTTGATAAAGATGCATGTTATATTGGTACTAAATCTAATAAGTTTGCATTAGTTGCCAAACAAAGGGGAAATATTTTTGTCTTAGATTTTTATGAACAACATTAAGAAATATGTCTTGCTTCTGTTCAAGAACAACAGAATCTCTGGCATAGACGTCTCGGTCATGTACACATGGACTTGCTTCGAAAGATATCATCTTGTGGTCTTGTACGAGGTCTACCAAAGCTTAAGTACAAGAAGATGGAACCTTGCATGACATGTCAGCTTGGTAAACAGGTGAAAACTTCCTTTATTGCTAAGAATAACGTATCAATGACTGATCCTTTACAGTTACTTCATCTTGATCTTTTTGGTCCTGAACGCTATGTAAGTCTTGGTGGTAAGAATTATGCTTTTGTTATAGTCGATGATTATTCTCGTTTTACTTAGTTATTATTTTTACATACTAAAGATGAAGCATTGTTGAGTTTAAAGATCTCATTAATAATCTTGAGACTAAGTATTCTTTAAGCTCAAAATAATTCGTAGCGATCATGGAGGTGAATTCGAAAAAGACTTCATAACCTTTTGCAAATCGAGAGGGATTATGCATGAATTCTTAGCTCCCTGTACTCCTAACGGAACGGAGTTGTTGAACGTAAAAATAGGTGTCTATAGGAAACAGTTAGAACTCTACTTCATGAGAGTAAGATACTACGGAAATTTGGGCTGAAGCGGTACACACTTCCTGTTATATTTTAAATAAAGTGCTTATTCGTCCTATATTGCTTAAAACCCCTTATAAATTGCTTAAGAGAAAGACTCCTAACATCAGTTATTTTCGAGTTTTTGGTTCGAAATGTTTTATTTTAGATACTCTGAATAACCGAGGTAAGTTCGATCCAAGATCGACGGAAGGAATTTTCTTGGAGTATTCTTCTACATGCAAGGATTATCGTGTCTATAATTAAATCAAGCACAAAGTAGAAGAATCTATCAATATTGATTTCAATGAATCTACTCGTAATATCTCTCAAATTGATGAAGATTATGCTGATCTACCGTCTCATTCTCAAATGAGACAACCTCTTTCTCAAAAGAGTCAGTCTCCTTCAGACAAATCAAGCTGTCAAGATTCTCCTAGTTCATCTCGGTCTTCTGGTAATTTACCAAATTCTCCTCATGGTTCAAATAATATTGGTTCCCCAAGGACTCTTAACAACCACACAACTGATTTCATTGCTTCTCCATCGGATAGATCTTCACAAGAGTAAATGAGACAGTCTCATTTGAAAAAGACAACCCCTATTCATTTCCAGCAGATAATTCTAATGAAGAAGAAATGAGTAATAATCATCTTCCAAAGTCATCCAGAACTATGAAGAATCATCCTCCAGATAATATTCTTACAGATTTAGATCAAGAAATCTCAACTCAAAGCATACTTCATAATTTATATGCATGATGTTCTTTTGTTGTTGAATTCGAACCGAAAAATGCTCAAGAAGTTGTTGCAGATGAACACTGGTCAGTTGCAATATAGGGAGAACTGAATCAGTTTGAGCGTTGTGATGTATGGGAACTTGTCCCACCTCCCAAGGATGCTAAAGTCATTGGCACTCATTGGGTTTTCAAAAATAAAAAGGATGAAGATGGCAACATTATTCGAAACAAAGCTCGATTGATCGCATAGGGATACAATCAACAGGAAGGAATCGATTACAACGAGACTTATGCTCCAGTAGCACGATTAGAAGCAATTCACATTCTTATGGATTTTGCTGCTCACAAGAAGTTCAAGCTTTATCAAATGGATGTCAAGAGTGCCTTTCTAAATGGTTATCTCAAGGAAGAAGTATACGTCAAGCAACCTTCATATTTTGTTCATGAAAAGTATCCTAACTATGTTTACAGGCTTAAGGAATCTGTCTATGGATTGAGACAACCTCGTCGGTGTTGGAATGACCGTCTCAGTCAATTTCTTGTCAATAATGGTTTTACTCTCGGTACACTCGATCCAACTCTCTTTATTTTTCATAAACGTGATCATTTTCTTTTAGTTCAAGTTTATGTAGATGATATTGTGTTTGGATCTACTAATGAATCTTTGTGTAAGTGGTGTTCTGACTGCATGCATAAGGAATTTGATATGAGTTTAATGGGTGAACTACAATACTTTCTAGGGTTGTAAATTAATCATTCTGCTGCAGGAATTTTTATTCACAAAGGCAAATTATTGTGTATATGTTGTGTACTTGATGATTTCATGAACAAACATCTTGGTAGATTTTACTTACTGAAATAATGTAGCACTCGACGGATAAGGTTTAAAGTCCCGACGGATGACTCAATATAGTCCCGACGGATGATAACTTATTATCCATCGAGTGAGTAGCTTGTGTAATAATAAGTCTGAAGCACATTTCTGCATACACATTGTTTAGAATCTGTAGTAGTACTTAAGTCATGTTGACTTTAGTTAGATATGCAGAATAGGTTGATTAATTGTACATAGATGATGTCTTGTAATTCTGCATAAGTGAAATGAAGTCAAGTGCCTAATTGCTACCCGACGGATGAACTACAATGAATTCGACGGATGATCAACAACCCGACGGATGATCAATAACTCGACGGATGATCAATAACCCGACGGATAAAGAATTCAAATATCTGTTGACGGTGAAAACTCAATCACATGCGTCGAGTGGATGAAAATGGAATGTGGTAGCCTATTCAACTGGGTTTTCGAGAACAAAGAAGCATTGCCATTTCCATGCTATTATGAAGATATTCAAAGATGCTGGAATAGAGTAATAAAGTAGCATTGTAATAGACTAGATGGTTTTGTTTTATTATCCTATCTCATTACTTTGTAATCTTGGTGATATATAAACCAAGAAGTAGCAACCAAGAAAATATACAATCTGAGAAACAAGCAGAGAAATATTTTGTAAGCATAATTCTTAGCATTTCTCTGTATTTTTAGTTGTTCAATTGTTGTAAGCAGCTGTGAGCATTTTGTACACAAGGTTCTCTCGATATATAATATATATATATATATATATATCTCTGGTGGAATCATTCAAATCCACCAGAAAGTTTTTAAAGACTCTTATTTTTTATTACTTGTGTTTTGATTCATTTAAGTAACTATTCTGCATTGCGCTAATCAATTCACACTAATATATATATATATATTCGAGTTAGAACATTTTTAATTCAAGAAAAAGTTTCAAGAATTCCATTCAACCCCCCTTATGTAATTCTTGCCATATTGTTAAAGGACTAACAATTGGTATCAGAGCAAGCTCTTAACTTACAAAGAGTTTAAAGATCAAAACAATACATCAAGATGAACAAGAAGGATGTTGGAGTCAAGATCCCTTTTCTGGATAAAGATAATTATCATCATTGGAAGGTAAAGATGCATCTTCATTTGCTTTCTCAAGATGAGGCCTATGTTGACTGCATAGAAAGAGGACCTCATGTTCCAATGAGAGCTGCAACAGGAAACGAGCCATCAGTCCCCAAGATAAGGCATGAATGGTCTGATCCTGACATTGAAAAAGTTAGGAAGGATAAAAAGGCCATGAATATCCTATTTAATGGAGTTGATGGAGATATGTTTGACAACATTATCAACTGCAAAACTGCCAAGGATGTTTGGGATACAATACAGATCATCTGTGATGGCACTGAACAAGTTAGAGAAAACAAGATGCAACTCCTGATTCAGCAATATGAGCATTTTCATAATGAAGAAAGTGAGTCTCTCACTGGCATTTTTAGTAGGTTTCAAAAACTACTAAATGCTCTAAAGTTGCATGGAAGGGTCTATCAGACAAAAGACTCCAATCTGAAATTCCTTAGATCTCTTCCAAAGGAATGGAAACCAATGATAGTCTCATTAAGAAACTCACAAGATTATAAGGAGTTTACTTTGGAGAGACTTTATGGCATCCTGAAAACTTATGAACTTGAAATAGAGAAAGATGAGAGAATGGAGAGAGGGAAGAAGAAAGGAGGATCCATTGCACTAGTTGCTGAGTTGGAAAAAGAGAAGGAAGTGAAGATGGAAGCTGTTGAATCAACTTCAAGGGTCTGTGAAAGCAAGGGCAATGGGCTTGTAGCTGAAAATGAAGATTCTTTGAGCCAAGATGACATGGAGGACATTGATGAACACCTAGCATTTCTTTCCAGGAGATTTGCCAAGCTCAAGTTCAAAAAGAACTTTGGAGCAGCCAAGCCAAATAGAAACATGGTGGATAAATCAAAATTCAAATGTTTCAAATGTGGCTTGGCAGGGCATTTTGCCAGTGAGTGTAGGAAGTCAGATTCTAGTAAGAAAAAGTTTGAGCCTGTGGATTATAAGCAAAATACTTTGAACTGCTCAAACAAAAGGAAAGGGCTTTCGTAACACAAGAAAATGATTGGGCAGCAGATGGTCTGGATGAAGATGAAGATGTCAGCTATGTTAATCTAGCCCTAATGGCCAAGTCTGATGAGACAGAAACAAGTTCTTCAAGTAATCAGGTAATTACTACAAACCTTGCACATTTATCTAAAGCTGAGTGTAATGATGCCATAAATGACATGTCTACAGAGTTATATCATTTGTGTGTTACACTTAAGTCTCTTACTAAAGAAAATGCTAAAATCAAAGAAAACAATTTGTTTTTGAGTGAGAGAAATAATGTGCTTGAGTCTCAGTTCCTTGATTTTGAAAAATTAAGAATTGAGTGTAAGATTGCCAAGGAGGAATTAACTGAGTCCTTGAAGAAAGAAGAAATTTTAAAGAAGCAGCTCGAGCGTGAACAAGAGGTGATTAAGGCATGGAAAACATCCAGGGATGTCCATGCTCAAATCACCAAAGTTCAAGGAATTGAGTCTTTCTGTGATGCAGCCTGGAAAAAGAACAAAGAGAAACTAGAACCAAATTTGGTAGATGGAGTGCTGAAAGATGTAGACTTGACGGATGATGAAGATCATCCGTCGAATAATAAAAAGGGTTATCCGTTGAATGATGAAAATCCTCATCCGTCGGCTGTGAGCAAGCCTATCAGTAAAGCCAAACTTGTTAAGCTGAATGAGAAGTATGGGTCTGTTTCCAAGAACTTTGTTTCAGGATAATCGAGTCAAGTTAAGAAAGGGAAAAAGGCTAATGTTGGTCAACTGACTGTCAAACAGTTAAGTGACAGACTTGAAAAGATAGAGGTAAAAACAAAGACCAAAAAGAAAAACAATAGAAATGGTAAAGTAGGAATTAACAAACACAATAACTACACACCTGATAAATATGCTCCAAGAAAAATCTGTGTCAAGTATGGTAGTGTAAATCATCTGTCTGTTAATTTCAAATCTGCCATGCCTACTTCCATGTCTGTGCCACCTCACTTTCCAAATATGAATGCCATGTCTCCCATGCCCATGAATACTATGTCTACACAGAATATGAATGCACAGTTTTCTAACATGCCATTGGCACCTAATCCTTATTATGTTGCATTCAATATGCCACAAGTGCGATTTAGCATGCCATACTGGAATAACATGTTTACTAATAGCATGCCATTCCCTGTTAATAATAATATGCATGATAATTCCGTTGCAATGAATGGTTTCAAAGGCCCAACTCAAATGACTAAGGATGAATCTGATATCCCCAAGTCAAATGAGATAAAGCCCAAGAAATAGAAAAAGAAAGCTAAAAAGGCAGGACCCAAGGAAACTTGGGTACCAAAATCAACTTGATTTGATTTTGATGTGTGCAGGAAAACAGAAAGAATCTTTGGTACTTGGATAGTGATTGTTCAAGACACATGACTGGTGTAACTACCCTGCTCACAGAGTTTAAGGAAAGAGCTGGCCCAAGTATTACTTTTGGAGATGACAGCAAGGGTTATACTGTGGGATATGGCTTGATTTCAAAGGATAATGTCATCATTGAGGAGGTTGCCTTAGTGGATGGTCTCAAACACAATTTGCTGAGTATCAGCCAGCTTTGTGATAAAGGCAACTCAGTAACCTTCAACTCAGAAGCCTGTGTTGTGACTAATAAAAGAAGCAACAAAGTGGTTCTCACTGGTATGAGAAAAAGAAATGTGTACCTAGCTTATTTCAAGTCATCTAATGCAGAATCTGTTACTTGTCTTCTCAGTAAAGCAAGTCAGGATGAAAGTTGGCTATGGCACAAGAAGCTATCTCATTTAAACTTCAAGACCATGAATGAGCTAGTAAAGAAAGAACTGGTTAGAGGCATTCCTCTAGTGGAGTTTTCTAAGGATGGACTGCGTGATGCCTGCCAAAAAGGAAAGCAGATTAAAGCATCATTCAGGAAGAAACTTGATTCAACAATTGAAGAACCTCTGCAACTGCTACATATGGATTTGTTTGGACCAGCCAATGTGTTGTCTATCTCAAGAAAAAGATTTTGCCTAGTAATTGTAGATGATTTCTCAAAGTTCTCCTGGACATATTTCCTAAAATCTAAAGATAAGGCTAGTGAAATCATCATCATTCACATAAAGCAAGTCAATAATCATCCTGATTTCAAGGTTAGAAGAATCAGGAGTGACAATAGAACTGAGTTCAAGAATTCTGTCATGAGAGCATTTTGTGAGGAAAATGGGATTTTTCTTGAATTTTCAGCAGCAAGAACTCCACAACAGAATGGAGTAGTGGAAATGAAGAACAGATCACTTATTGAAGCTGCAAGGACAATGCTTGAAGAATCTAAACTGCCAACATATTTCTGGGCTGAAGCTGTTAATACTGCATGCTACACTCAGAATATTTCTCTGGTTAATTAAGCAAGATGCATGACTCCCTATCAATTATTCAAGAACAAGAAGCCAACTCTAAATTTTCTTCATGTCTTTGGCTGCAAGTGCTATATTCTGAGAAATCAAACTGATCAAAATGGGAAGTTTGATGTTAAAGCAGATGAAGGAATTTTTGTTGGATATACTGTTGGTAAAGCATATAGAGTCTACAATCTAAGAACCAACATTGTTGTGGAATCTATACATGTTGTGTTTGATGATAAAAAGATTGAAGGACTGCAAGATGGAGATTACCATGAGAGCCTCAAATTTGATAATGTGGAGATGGTTAGTGATGACAGTGATGATGAAAGTGATCAAGAAACAGCATCTAAGGATAATGCAGAAAAATCTACTACAATTGAAGCACAAAACTCAACATCCGTCGAGTTGCATAATGCTTCATCCGTCGGGAGGCAATCTGTATTATCTGTTGGGAGACAACCAGCTTCATCCGTCGGTACTCAAAATTCACCATCCGTCGGGTTATCAAGAGAAGCTGGAAATCAAGATAGATCACCTATAGAAAGTTTCCCTTTCTTAAATTAAAGATCCACAAACTCAGGGGGAGTTTCTAACAATCAAAACTCAATCACACATCAAAACAACAATGAGGCCTCTACATCTAGAGCTAATCTACCTCAACAAAGAAAATGGACAAAAGATCACCCCTTTGAGCTTATCATTGGTGATGTTTCTTCTAGAGTTCAAACAAGAAGAACAACTAAAGAAGAATGCCTATGCAGTAGCTTTCTTTCCAAGGAAGAGCCAAAGAAGGTAGAAGAAGCTTTGTTGGATCCTGATTGGATTTTAGCTATGCAGGAGGAGCTAAACAAATTTGAAAGGAATAATGTATGGAAGCTGGTGCCCAAGCCTAAAGGAAAGAATCCAATAGACACCAAATGAGTATTCAGAAACAAGATGGATGAAAATGGCATAGTAGTCAGGAAAAAAGCTAGATTGGTTGATAAGGGATATTGTCAACAAGAAGGAATAGATTTTGATGAAACATTTGCTCCTATTGCAAGACTTGAAGCCATCAGAATTTTCTTAGCCTATGCAGCCCATGCCAATTTTAAGGTCTATCAAATGGATGTCAAAAGTGCCTTTATGAATGGAGATTTGGAGGAGGAAGTCTATGGCAGTCAGCCTCCTGGTTTTGAAGATCTAAATTTTCCAGAACATGTCTACTATCTTTTGAAAGCACTTTATGGACTGAAGCAAGCACCTAGAGCCTGGTATGACACTTTATCAAAGTTCCTTTTGGAAAATCACTTCACAAGAGGTACTGTAGATAAAACTTTGTTTTTCAAAAATGTTAATGGCTCTAGTATACTTGTTCAAATTTATGTAGATGATATTATTTTTGGCTCTACAGATGAGAAACTTTGCAAAAAGTTTGCCAAACTGATGCAAAGTAAGTATGAAATGAGTATGATGGGAGAACTGACTTACTTTCTTGGTTTACAAGTTAAACAAGTTAGTGATGGAATATTCATTAGTCAAACTAAATACATTTTTGATCTTTTAAAGAAGTTTGATCTAGTGGATTGTACATCTGCAAAAACTTCCATGGCCACTGCAACTAAGCTTGAATTAAACACTACTGAAAAGTCTGTGGATATTTCAAGTTATAGAGGCATGGTTGGCTCACTTCTGTACTTAATAGCTAGTAGGCCAGATATAATGTTTGCTACATGTTTATGTGCTAGATTTCAGGCTAATCATAGAGAATCTCACTTAATAGCTATTAAGAGAATTTTCAGATATCTCAAGGGAACACCAAAACTTGGCATTTGGTACCCTAGAGATTTTGGTTTTGATCTAACTGGTTATTCAGATGCAGATTATGCAGGTTGTAGAATTGATAGAAAGAGTACAACAGGAACCTGTCAATTTCTAGGAAACAAGCTTGTGTCCTGGTTCAATAAAAAGCAAAATTCAGTTTCCACCTCTACAGTTGAAGCTGAATATATTACTGCTGGTAGTTGATGTGCACAGATATTATGGATGAAATATCAATTGCTAGACTTTGATTTGCAAGTTGAGAGGATTCCTATTTTCTGTGATAACACAAGTGCAATAGCCATCACTGAAAATCCAGTACAACATTCAAGGACGAAGCACATAGATATCAAGTACCACTTCATAAGGGAACATGTAATGAATGGTACTGTGGAACTACATTTTGTTCCTAGTGAGAAGCAGCTTGAAAATATCTTTACCAAGCCACTGGATGAATCCACCTTTTCAAGGTTGGTAAGTGAGCTAGGTATGCTTAATTACTCCTAAATCTATATGAGTTAATTTGCAAGTTGAAATGCAACCAGAAATTTAATTGATTTTTCAGTCTTGGATGAAATTTTGACTAAGTCAAAATTTATATCTCGACGAATGATCTTTATCCATCGAGTTTGATCATCCGTCAGAATTTTATTTGCTAATAAGAATCAATTATTTTTCTGGAATATTTTATGACTCGACGGATATCCGTTTATCCTCATCCGTCGAATTGTCTTAATCTCAACCGTTAATTCCCTATACATTATCCATCGAGTATACTTATAGTTTGTAAGCATAACACGACGGATAATGGGTGGAATTTTTACAGTTTATTTTTAAACGGCTATTTTAGGCAATTTCTATTGGTTAGTTTATTTTACTTTATTATTTTTAACAGTTATTTTTGAGATAGTATAAAAGCTTATTTCATTTCAATTGCTTTTCTTTTATCACTCTCAATTCAACTGCTCTAATTTCATTCTCTCTCAAAGTACTTACTCTCTTTCTCTTCAAGCTCTTATTCTCTAACAATGGCACCTGTTGTAAAGATTATGTCTCAAACTGGGTTCATTTATGAGAAGAACAGTTTCACTGCACTGGTTAACAAGGGTATTCAGCAATCTGGTGACTATCACAAGATGATGAACTTTGTGAGGAATTGCAAACTCAGTTATGCCATGCTGGAATCTCCTACAATCTTCTGTGAAGTTGTTGAAGAGATGTGTACCATTGCTACCTACAACTCTACAGATAAAACCATCACTCTCACCATTAAAGGTAAAGAATTCTGTATCAATAGTGATGTTATAAAAGCATGTTTCAAGATTCCCGATAACACTGCAACTTCACCACACACTAACACTGATATTATCAATATGCTTAATTCCATGAACTATGCTCTTCCTACTTCTAAGTTAAGTGACATTAGGAGAATGGGTCTTAGGAAAGAATGGAGTTTTATGTGTGATGTTGTGACAAAGGTCTTTTCAGGAAAAATCAATAATTTTGATTCAGTCAATATATCCATGCTTAACATGCTCTACATGCTAGTTACATATAAATTCTACACTTTCAGTGATCTTATCTTTTTTGAGTTAGGCTTTAAATTAGGTGAGTTAAATAAAAGAGGTAAAAATGTGTATTATGCTAGATTCTTTATGTTGTTAGCTAACCACCTCTGTGAAGAGATTGTGCTTGAGAACCCAAACAACAAACTAGATTGTTGGGTTCAAGAGAGAAGGCTCATTGCAGATTTGAACAGGGCCAATCATCACAAGGATGTGCCATTGTTCTATTTTCCTGTAATGCAAGCACCTCAGGTAAGTGAGGTAAGTTCATCTATCCCTACAACTATTCCAACCTCAATAATTTATTTGATTTCTAGTGTGGCTATGGAAACTGTGTCAATGACCAAACAGTTGCCTACCCAAGCCACCATACCTGCAATTATCTCAAAATCCAAATCTAAGAAAGCCCTCTCTGGTATCTCTCAAAAGATGCCAGTTACAAAATCCACTAAAACCAAAGAGGGGAGTGTGAAGGAGGGAAAGGTAGGTGAGGGAAGGGGTGAACATAAAAGAAACCCTAAGAATAAGGATGGAAAGTTGAGTGGATCCCAGCCTAGCCACACTGCAATTTCCCAACAAACTACAGTGCTTAAAAAGGACAAAAGCTCATTTCTAGCTGCATCCTCCCAAAAGGATGTAGTTATTGAACAAAGCTCTCAACCAAGAGCACAGGCCAAGAGGGTTAGGGACACAAGCTCACCCCAAACTTATGCCAGAAAGAAGAAATCTAAAACCCTTGGGGATGCACAGGGTACACACACAGTGCAAACTGGTGCAACAGACACAATCACTGCACCTTCACAAATTCAGTTTAATGTGGCTCCAATAAATATGGAGTCACAGCCAAAATCTCTAGTCATAGAAGCACCTCAAACACCAAACTCACCAACAAATTCTCTGGATGTGGATATGATAAAAACATCAATTCCTGATTCCCCTTCTTTAACTCTGTTGGGGAAGCCAAAATCTAGTGCAAGTGAGCATCATATTTTAGATAATTTGTTGGCTCACTTGCCAATTCTTTCAGGAACTGTTGTATCATCTGTGCCCAAAATATCTTCAATCAGCACAGAGTCAACATTAGTTTTTTTTCTCAGCTCATTCATTTCTACTCTCTTGATGGATATTGCTCATCCGTCGAGTAGTGACTGTATCCCGATGGATAAGCTTAACAGCAGTTATCCGTCGGATAATAACACCACTCACTCGATGGATATCACTCATCCGTCGAGTATCTCTGCACAGCTTCAAACTTCATTTATTTCAAGTGCAGAAGACTTAGTGGTTGTACAGTCATTCTTAGGATTGAGAGAGAAGAGTGTTTTAAGTGAGAGTCTGGGTTGCTCCCAGGAAAAAGGAAAGGAAATGAGTGAAACTATGCAATCCATTTCTTCAGGATTGGAAAAAGAGAGTGAGAGGAGTCCCACCTTAGTAGGTGAAGGTGAGTGTGTGAGGGTGGGGAGCCAGGGTGAGACCCGGATGCAATAAAAGAGAGAAAATGAGAGAAATGCAGGTACTGGAGCTATAAGGATGGATGTCATTGCTAGTGAGTTAATGAATGTCCAGGATGCAGACAGGGAAGGACTATCTCAGCATCCTAAAGTTGTTATAGATTCCACTTCCCTTGATGATGAGGCATTTACTCACCCTATTCCAGCTTATCAACTTCTAGCTGAACAGGGAAATGACAATGCAGAAAGGATGCTGAATTTGGTGCATACCACACAGTCTATGATGAGAGCTAAGGTTGCCATCACAACTTTGCCTTCTATAGTTGGTGATGTGGACTATGAGACTGGTGGTTCAGCTGATTTCTTTGGTGATGGGAGTGGATATAGTGAAGATGAGGCCATGGACATAGGGGGAGAAGTAGGCTCAAGTTCAAGATCAGGCCATCATGGGCATTCTCAAAGCACTGTGATGAGCACTACTTCAAGACAACTTTGATCCAACTAATCAATCAGACAAATACTGCTCTTCAAACCACTACTAATGTCTGCATCAAGAAGCTCCTTCAGGCACATCTAGCCTCCCTGCAACTTCAACAAATCCAGGGCTTCCAGCATGCTAGGGATGTAAACACCATGAAGGGTGATATTGAGGAGATGAAGAAGGCTATCTCAGACAAGCTAGATTCTAAACTTCCAGAAGCTATAATGCTTGACATCAAGAGGCAATTAAGGAAAAATTCTGATCTTTCCAACAAGATAGATGCCTTGGACACAAGAATGTCAGCCATGGAAGCATCTTTAACAGACATTCATCTTCATCAAGCCTAACAGACATATCTAATTCAGAAATTGGTGGTTGTTCAAACCTCCTCCTCTACTCAACTTGATGATAACAAAAAGGGGGAGAAAGGACCAAGTGAGGGGGAGAGGATTCATATTCAAATCAGTAAAGTGATTGTACCTTCAATTACTATCTCAAAGCCACCAGTTACAAATAGTATAGATCTGATCAATGCAGCAGCAACCAACATAAGAGCAGCTGATAAGGAGAAGTTGAGTTTAGTCAACTGAAAAAATTGATGAGGAAATACAGAAGAAGTTTGAACTTGTCAAGGAGCCAGTTAAGTCAGCCATCCATCACTCTCAAGTCATGCAAATCAGTGTGAATGAGATGAGCATGAACTATCTGGAAAGAGGACAGTCATCCTGCATCAAATCTCCAAAGGCTGAAATAATTATGAAACCAAGGGTAAACTACTCAAAATCATCATTGAAGAACCCTTTGGATACTGTGTATGAGACACCTAAGCCTGATGAAAAGAAGCTTCTGTCAAGGTCAATTGCCTTCTACAATGATCCAGCTGACTCAGATTCAAAAAGAAGGATTGCTAGAATTTTCAGAAATGGGAAAGAAATTTGTGTGGTGGCTGGACATCCTCAATTTGCTCAAGCAAAGAGAGAAGAAAAGGCTAGATTGAAGCAGGAAAAGAAGCAAGATGCTCTTGATGCTTAAAAGACTAAACAAAAGAAAGAGCAAATTTCTATCTTGGCCAAGCTACATGCTGTAAACTCATCACAACAAATTTCTTCTCAGCCATCTGAAGTTATTGAATCAAAGAAGCAAGTTGAACAACAGAAGAAATCTCCAAGAATCAAGGAATTGGCTAAAAGAACAAAAAGGAAACTGGATATTGTTGATAAGGAATTGGAGAATCAGTTTCCCAAGGAATCCACTCCAACTACAACTCAAGCATCAAAACCCTCTATGGTATTTGAAGATGTTAAGGTGGTGGATCCTTACAGGAACATCCATAGTGAACCTATTGTGCCTAAGGATGAACTAGTAGAATGGGAGAACATACAAATTCCTGACTTCTATTTTCCAATCCTTAACAAGACAAGAAGAACAAAGTCAAGAGCAGTCAAGAAAGTGAAGCTGTCACCTCTCAAATCCAAATCTCTAGTCAAAGCTCAATCTAAAGTCAGAAAGGGAGATTACATGTACTTGTGTGACATCAAAAAAATTTCTGATCTAAACCTCTATATAGATGAACTAGATGAAGTGAGAGGAATTGATGCATACAGAAACCTACCTGAAAGATTAGTGTTCAAGTACAAAGGAGGAAAGGAGATTCAGTGGCCACTTCACAGGATCCTTCAAGAAAGCCAAGCTGTACTGATTAAAGTTTATTCATCCTTCAAGAAGAACTTTGGGTTCAATATTACTGCAAGAAGATTGGTACTGAAGAAGATTGAAGAACTAAGGAGTATTAGAGCCAAAGATGCACTCCCAAAGACTCTAATTATCCCCCACACAGGGAGAAGAGTCCATCTAAGGCCCTACTGGCTGATGGAGTTCATGGATGACAAAGGAGTGAGAAGATTTTTCAGATTAGAAGATCAATTGAGCATCTCTAGCAATGAGACTCTTTTGGAAATGCAAGGAAATCTAAATCTCTCAGACTCTGATGAACTGGAATTCCACAGGCAGCTCCAAAATCAGATTGAGGAAAATAACAGAAAGCTTGGAAAGAGATCCAGACCTTCAAGGAACTAGATAAATCTGCTCAGGCTAGAGGAGCATCTTGAAAATGACTGTGAGCAAAAACTTTGTACATTTTGTTAATTGAAGCACTTTTCAGTAATATCTACTTTCTTTTAAAGTTGTATTTTTAAGATGTTTTTTTATCATCAAGTGTCTCTTAATTTATGGCTACAATTCCAGTAGACATAAATTGGGAGAGATTGTTGTGTATATGTTGTGTACTTGACGATTTCATGAACAAAATATCTTGGTAGATTTTACTTAGTGAAATAATGTAGCACTCGACGGATAAGGTTTAAAGTCCCGACGGATGACTCAATATAGTCCCGACGGATGATGACTTATTATCCATCGAGTGAGTAGCTTGTGTAATAATAAGTCTGAAGCACATTTCTGCATACATATTATTTAGAATCTGTAGTAGTACTTAAGTCATGTTGACATCAGATAGATATGCAGAATAGGTTGATTAATTGTAGATAAATGATGTCTTG
Source organism: Apium graveolens (assembly GCF_009905375.1). NCBI lineage: Eukaryota > Viridiplantae > Streptophyta > Magnoliopsida > Apiales > Apiaceae > Apium > Apium graveolens. Next base: position 205,648,581 of record NC_133656.1, read on the forward strand.
TAATTCTGCATAAGTGAAATGAAGTCAAGTGCCTAATTGCTACCCGACGGATGAACTACAATGAATTCGACGGATGATCAACAACCCGACGGATGATCAATAACTCGACGGATGATCAATAACCCGACGGATAAAGAATTCAAATATCTGTTGACATTGACAACTCAGTCACATGCGTCGAGTGGATGCAAATGGAATGTGGTAGCCTATTCAACTGGGTTTTCAAGAACAAATAAGCATTGCCATTTCCATGCTATTATGAAGATATTCAAAGATGCTGGAATAGGGTTATGAAGTAGTATTGTAATAGACTAGATAGACAAGAAAATAGACAATCTGAGAAACAAGCAGAGAAACATTTTGTAAGCAGAATTCTTAGTATTTCTCTGTATTCTTAGTTGTTCAATTGTTGTAAGCAGCTGTGAGCATTTTGCACACAGGGTTCTCTCGATATATAATAGATATATATATATATATATATCTGGTGAAATCATTCAAATCCACCAGAAAGTTTTTAAAGACTCTTGTTTTTGATTACTTGTGTTTTGATTCATTTAAGTAACTATTCTGCATTGTGCTAATCAATTCACACTGATATATATATATATATATTCGAGTTAGAACATTTTTAATTCAAGAAAAAGTTTCAAGAATTCCATTCAACCCCCCTTCTGTAATTCTTTCCATATTGTTAAGGGACTAACAGATTGAAAGTCTGGGCCTGGGAAATATGGAGGTCGAGTGTGATGCTCTAAATATGGTCAGTGCGTTGCAGCAGGGTACTGCATATTGTTCTGAGGTTGGTAGTATTCTGGATAGTTGTAGGCACATTCTACGACAAAGATCGGATTTAAAAGTTCAGCATGTTCGGAGGCAAGCAAATAGTGTAGCTCATAATTTAGCTAAACTACCATGTATTCTAGGAACTGTGAACTCTTTTACTTCTCCTCCTTCCTGTATGTTAGAGTATGTTCTGAGTGATTCTTCTCATAATTAATGGAATTTTCTTCTCTAAAAAAAATTTATTTGTCAGTTTATTATCGGTTATTGCCTCAGATATTATGGTAATGTGTTATGTTGGACATTTTTTGGTACCTAATGAGCACGGTTCATTCATATATATTGTTTATAATATCTTAGACTTTGTTTATTAAACAAATTATTACTCAGTCTTATTTTCAATAATATAATTTTTAAACACGCTCATGTTTCAAGGTAACAAAAAAATTATTCATATTCTATAAAAATTAAAATTTATTTTTATATTTAATTAAAGCTTATAGTTTAAATTTTTATTTTATATATGTATTAAATATGATAATTACGTTTAAGTATATTTTTTAACATGCAAAAATAGGTGTTACAAAGTCAAAAGCGGGAACAGAGGGAGTAAATTTTGCATGGACTGTTTTCTCCCAATCTTAAATTTTGAAGAACCCCGATAATTGAGAACAAAGCATGTTGTTAATTAGTAGGCTAAAAACGAGTGAAGAATGAATTAACCGATTTTTTCAGGAAAAACTAATGGATGTTCCTCAAATAATAAATTTTATCCGTTCATACTGTTAATTAATTTTTTCAAGTTTTCTTTTTCAATTCAGCTGAGCATCACTTATCTAGTTACGGGGTAACTTTAATCTTTTTACAGCTAATGCATGCATAACGCGGTTAATTTACTGTCCACGGTATTTCAGACATAATTAAGGAAATCTTTATTAAATGTTTAATTCATAGTTATCCTAATCTCCCAATATCATATAGGCCCATAAGACATCTATATAAACTGCTCTTGTTAAACTCCAACATTTGACCATCCAATACTTTCAACACAATGGCTTCACATTTTCTCAAAAAATTTGTGTTTTCTCTTGTTGTTTTTGCTAGCTATGTGAATGGAGTTTACGAGGATGATGTTTCGTTGTCGGGAACTAATCATCTCACTTATGTTAGCAACAATAAAGAAATACAATTGATGTTAGATCGGTACTCAGGAGTAGGGGTGTAAACGAGCCAAACTGTTCGTGAGCTACTCGAACTCGGCTCGTAAAATATTCGAATTCGACTCGAAAATAATCGAGCCGAGCTCGAGCTCGAGCTTTTCGAATATAAATTTATTTTGTTTGTTATTTTGACAATCAACCAATTGTTTGAACACTACTTGTAACTAGTGTTTAGTCTCATATTAATGTTTCAATTTTTTAAAAAATATTTATGAATGATCCAACCGTACGGATGTTAATATCTATATATTTTAGTGACATGATAAAAATTTTAGAAAAAAATAAATTTATTTTATTTGTTATTTTGACAATCAACCAATTGTTTGAACACTACTTGTAACTAGTGTTTAGTCTCATATTAATGTTTCAATTTTAAAAAAAATATTTATGAATGATCCAATCGTACGGATGTTAATATCTATATATTTTAGTGACATGATTTTTTTTTAAAAAAAATAAATTTATTTTGTTTGTTATTTTGACAATCAACCAATTGTTTGAACACTACTTGTAACTAGTGTTTAGTCTCATATTAATGTTTCAATTTTTTAAAAAATATTTATGAATGATCCAACCATACGAATGTTAATATTTATATATTTTAGTGACATGATAAAAATTCTAGAAAAAAATAAATTTATTTTGTTTGTTATTTTGACAATCAACCAATTATTTGAATAGTACTTGTAACCAGTGTTTAGTCTCATATTAATGTTTCAATTTTTAAAAAAAAATTTATGAGTGATCTAACCGTACGGATGTTAATATCTATATATTTCAGTGACCTGAAATTTTTTGTAGAAATAAATAAATATATATGATTTGTTATTTTAACAGTCAACCGGTGTTTTTGACATATACTTGTAACTGGTGTTTAGTCTCGTATTCGTGTTTTGATTTTTTTAAAAATATTTATAGATGATCCAACCATACGGATATTAAAATCTATATATTTTAGTGATATGACAAAAAATTTAGAAAAAAATAAATGTATTTGATTTGTTATTTTAACAGTCAACCGGTGTTTAGACCTGTAATTGTAACTAGTGTTCAGTATCATATTAATGTTTCGATTTTTTTAAAAATATCTTTATGAATGATCCAACCGTACGGATGTTAAGATCAATATATTTTAGTGATATGACAAAAATTTTAGAAAAAAATAAAAGTATTTGGTTCGTTATTTTAACAGTCAACCGGTGTTTTGACCAGATTTTTTTAATTCAGCTCGGCTCGGCTCGGCTCGGCTCGGCTCGGCTCGGCTCGGCTCGACTCGGCTCATTTTGATGGAGAAAGCTCGTGTTCGGCTCGGTTCGACTCGGCTCGATTTTGTTCGATAAAAGCTCGTGTTCGGCTCGTTCGTTAACGACCTCGAGCTCGAACATGGGTTTTTGTTCGTTAAGAAAGCTCGGCTCGGCTCGGCTCGTCAGAAAAAAATGAAAGCCCGTCTCGGTATCAAAAGGCGGCTTGGCTCTGTTCGTGAACAGCTCTATGTATTAATAAGTCTTGTAACACATTTATGCATCCTACAATGCCTTAAAGATCTAAAAGTTGTAGGATATTCAAAGTCATGTTGACTACTAGTGTGATATGCAAAATAGGTTGGCTAATTGTAAATATTAGATGCCTTGTAATTTTGCATAAGTGAAATAGAGTTAACTGCTATGGAATACTTTCAATGGATGATTCTACAAGGCTTCGACGGATGACCCAAGTTACCTTCAACGAATGATCTAGTGAAACTTCGACGGATGATTCAACACAGTTTCAATGGATGATCCAATGAAGTTTCAACGGATGTTTAAATTCAAATAGCAGTTGATAGTGACTTGTCAGTATCATGGGTTGATTAGATGCAAATGGAATGTGGCAGCCTATTTACAGGTTTAGAGAACAAAGAAGCATTTCCATTTCCATGCTAAACTGGAGATATTCAAAGATGCTGGATAGAGAAATGAAGAAGCATGTAATTATACTAAGAAACATTTTGTCTTATTTGTTTATCTTTTTATCATATAACTTAGTGATATATAAAAACCAAGGGTAGCAAGTAGAATAATATCAATTTAGTAAGCAATTTACCAGAGAAATTGATAAAGCTGTATCTGTAAAGATTTTCTTTTTTTTTGTAAGTTCTACTTGTAAGCAGCTGTGTGCAAATCTTGCATCACAGAGTTCTCGATTTTATATATACCTCTGGTGGAAAATTTCAATCCACCAGAAAGTTTTTAAATAGTTCTGTTTAATTACTTTGTGTTTGATTTCCTCAATATTTTCATTCCGCACTTTAGCTAAATCAAACACAATTATATATTTAAGATAAAACATTTCTTAAAATAAAAAAGAAACCAGAATTAAATTCAACCCCCTTTCTGTAATTATTTGTAAGATTGTTTGGGAGTAACAATTGGTATCAGAGCAAGCTCTTGAAGAATAAAAAGTTTAAAGATCACAACAACTAACAAGATGAGCAGAAAAGATGTTGGAGTAAAGATTCCATTTCTGGACAAAGACAATTATCACCATTGGAAGGTTAAAATGCACCTGCATCTCCTCTCTCAAGATGAAGAATATGTGGACTGCATTAAAAAGGTCCTCATGTCCCTATGAGAGCTGCTACAGGAAATGAGCCATCCATCCCAAAAATAGAGCAGAATGGTCTGATCCAGATATTGAACAAGTTCATAAGGATAAGAAGGCCATGAAAATTTTGTTTAATGGTGTCGATAGTGACATGTTTGACAACATCATAAATTGAAAAACTGCTAAAGAGGTCTGGGATACAATTTAAGTTATATGTGATGGAACTGAGCAAGGGAAAATAAAATGCAACTTTTGATTCAGCAATATGAGCATTTTCATAATGAAGAAAGTGAGTCACCCACTGACATTTTTAGTAGGTTTCAAAAACTGCTAAATGCTCTAAAACCGCATGGAAGAGTCTATCAGACAAAGGACTCAAATCTCAAATTCCTTAGCTCTCTACCAAAGGAATGGAAGCCTATGACAGTCTCTCTAAGAAATTTTCAAGATTACAAGGAATTTACCTTGGACAGATTATATGGGATTCTAAAGACCTATGAGATTGAAACAGAGCAAGATGAGAAGCTAAAAAAGGAAGGAAGAAGGGAGGATCCATTGCATTGGTTGCTGAACAAGAGAGAGAGAAGGAGATAAAGTTTGAAGCTGTGGAATCTCTACCAAACCCTGGAGTTTGTGAAGGCAAAGGAAAAGGGCTAGTAGTTGAACATGAAGATCATCTGAATCAAGACGATATGGATGACATAGATGAGCATCTGGATTTTTTTATCCAGAAGGTTTGCCAAGCTCAAATTCAAGAAGAAATTTGGAGCATATAAGCCAAACAGAAACATGGTTGATAAGTCAAAATTCAATTGTTTTAAGTGTGGCTTGAGTAGTCATTTTGCAAGTGAATGCAGAAAGCCTGATTCTGACAGAAAGAAGTTTGAGCCTGTGGATTACAAAAGGAAATACTTTGAGTTGCTCAAACAGAAGGAAAGGGCTTTTCTAACTCAGAAAAATGATTGGGTTGCTGATGTATTAGAGGAGGATGAGGATACAAGCTATGTCAATCTAGCACTTATGGCTAAATCAGATGAAACAGAGGTCAGTTCATCCAGTAATCAGGTAATTACTACTAATCTAGCATATTTATATAAAGCGGAGTGTAATGATGCTATAAATGACATGTCTACTGGATTATATCATCTGCGTGTTACACTCGAATCTCTCATTAAAGAAAACACTAAAATTAAAGAGAACAAATTATTTTTGAGTGAAAGAAATAATGCGTTAGAAACTCAATTTGTTGAGTTTGAGAAACTGAAGATGGAGTGCAAGATTGCCAAAGATGAACTAACTGAATCCTTAAAGAAAGAGGAGATTTTAAGAAAGCAACTTGAACAAGAATAGGAAGTAATTAAGGTATGGAAATCATCTAGAGATGTCCATGCTCAAAATACTGAAGTTCAAGGTATAAAATCCTACTGTGATGAAGCATGGAAAAAGAGCAAAGAGAAACCAGATTCCAGTTTGGTAGAAGGACTCTCAACGGATGTGGATTCAATTGCATGACAGGTTGGATAAAATGTAGGTTAAAGCAGAATCAAAAAGGAAGAATAATAGGAATTGGAAAGTATGAATTAACAAGCATAACAACTACACACCTGTCAAGTATGCACCTAGAAAAATCTGTGTGATGTGTGGTAGTGTTAATCATATGTCTGTTAATTGCAAACTTGCTATGCCTGCACCCATGTCTGTACCTTTTTCATTTCCTAACATGCCTACAATGCCTGTGAATGTTATGCCTGCACATAATTTAAATGCACAACTTGCTAATATGCCATTTGCATAAAATCCTTACTATGCTGCATTTAGTATGCCACAAATGCCATTTAGCATGCCTTACTGGAATAACATGTTTGCACATAATATGACTTTTCATATTAACCAGTCTGTTCATGATAATTCTGTAATGATGAATGGTTTTAAAGGCTCTACTCAATTGACTAAGGATGAATCTCAAATACCTAAGTCAAATGAGGACAAGCTTAAGAAACCCAAGAAAAAGGCTAACAAAACAGGACCCAAGGAAACTTGGGTACCAAAATTAACTTGATTTGATTTTGTTCTGTGTAGGGAAATAGAAGGAATCTTTGGTATTGGAGTGTGGGTACTCAAGGCACATGACTGGAAATTCTACCATGCTCACTGAGTTCAAGGAGAGAGCTGGCCCAAGTATTACTTTTGGAGATGACAACAAGGGTTATACTGTGGGATATGGCTTGATTTCAAAGGACAATATCATCATTGAGGAAGTTGCCCTAGTGGATGGACTTAAACATAATTTGCCGAGTATTAGTCAGCTTTGTGATAAGGGCAACTCACTAACATTCAGTTCTGAAGCTTGTGTTGTGACCAACAAGAAAACAACAAAGTGGTTCTTGAAGGAATTTACGGATGAGCGAAAGCATGATATAACAATTATTCCGTAAAAATCATGTATCGCACATATAGAAAAACGTATAAATCAGAAAAACGGAGGAATTGTAACCATACCTTGAAAATCGAAGCTTTATAATATGGTTGCTAGCAGTTGCTCCTCAGTGTGTGAAGCACTCTACCGGTATCCACCAAGAATGATCCTCTTCGATGAAGCTTTTTATAAAACCAAGCTTTTATAAAAATGGATTTTTAGGAGAGAGAGAGAGAGAGAGAGGAAGAAGATGGAGGCTAGCTCTTCTTAGGGTTTTCACAAAACCGAGTGTATATTTAGAATGAGCCATCTCATTCTATTTATAGGGCACTCCTACGGTTTTTCATAATATATCAATATATATATATTAGCCCCACATTTTAGCTTAAAAAATGCTTTAATAATAATTAAAACTATTTTAATCATTATTTCTTTTTCTAAACTATTTAGAAAATAATTCTCTCTCTCATTATTTCATCAAAGAAAATATTCTTTTATGGTGTGACCCTGTAGGTTCAATATTATGCTGGTAGTAGAAATAAATAATAATAAACTTTTATTAATTATTTACATGAATACTAAAATTCAACATCATGAGTGATTCTTCTTAACATATCGCGACTATCCGGATAATATGAATTCACTGCTTAGAATACCAAGAACCTGTCAGTGACTAGTTACCGTACAATGAATTTCTTCTACCCTTATAATATCCCGATTAAATACAAGGCATGGATCTCATGTCAGGCCTATCAAATTTAATCATATGATTTCTTATTCATAATGCAAAGTTCATATTAATGCAAATTGGAAACTCCTTTCTAATTCCATACACTCTGGCCAGAGATTCCAAAACTTGCATACTAAGAATAACATAGGATATTCTCTTCCTATACTGGAAGGGGTAGATCCTCTATTGACGTTAACTATCTCTATACACAAATCCCTATGCCCAGAATAGACCTAATGGATGTCCTTGAGACTAAGGACTAAACCAAAGTACAGTTCATTATATACAAGATAACTTTAACGATCTCAAGTCTAAGTACACTTGTACAACTATCACTCAGTGAATAACTATTGACACGTGAGTAATCTCCATTAGCTGTTCAACTTATCGAGTCATGTTCAGTGAACTTATTCCCTAATAAGCACCTACATACTAGCTATAGTGTCACCACACAAATGCCTATGAGAACAGACATCCTCCTGAAGGGAGCAAGCATAGTATGTACCAATCTTTGCGGATCCACTAACATCCGATTAGTTATCCTATGATCAGGAACTGTTTAAGTCTAGAGTTATCATCTTCTAGATCTCACTATTATGATCTCATTATAATTCTAGAAGCTTTACTCTAAACTATGGAGCATCTTATTTAAAACAATTTAAATAGATAAAGCCCATAATAAAATTAAAACAAGTTTTTTATTAATTTCAATGAAATCAAATAGGAATACAAGAAAGTTCTTCCTAACTCATCATACATGATTGGATTTAGGATAAATGTGACGCCCTCAATCTCGGGGTTAGGAAATGAGGACTCACACACCTCTAATCTAATAATTAAATATGCATAAACCCCGATTAACTACTAACAGGATCAACAGGATAAAGTATGAGACAAGATCACAACTACCAATCATAAAATATAACTTACAAACCCAAAATATTATTAGATAACCAACATCAATTCCGGCTGGGAACCGACAGATAACCCATTGTATCTTTATACACTTCTTTCTAGGCGCGAGCTCACTCATGATTACCATTACCTGCTCTGGCAACCGGAAGCCCTCAACACGGTAGGGACCACCAGGTACGCTCTTACGAGCAGTACGCCTAAGCCTGGCCATCTTCTTGCTTAACTGCCATGGTTAGATTAAGACAAAACAAATGAGTATAAAACTCAGCAAGTAACTATATAGTAGTTCTACAATATTATATCACAACATGCTTTAACAAACTAGGGCATTCTACTTTATTTAATCTAGGTGGCAGATTTCCATCTTTTTAGGTTAAGGAAAGGTTTCTGAAGAATAGTATGGGGCTTTCAAGGAACAAGGCTCAAAGCAGGACGAAAGCCGACATTCATTACAAATCATTGTAGGATCAAAATAGATCTTTTGATAGAGGAAAACAACAGTATTTCAAGATATAGAATCAATCATATGATCAACAATTTCAAGAATCAGGGTTCTCGAGCTTTAAGCTCCACAATAACATAATCAACTCTTTTCAAGGCAATATAAACCATTTTCATTTTCAAAATCAATTTACTGAACAAAAGTTTCAGTTCCCTTTTAAATAATCAATTAGAACCCTTGATTGGATCACTTTATCTTTCCATTTCATTATATACGGGTGATCAGTCCGTATCGACCTCCATTCTGGTCTTTAAGGTACCATTCGGCATAATTTCAGCCTTAAGTTGGACTAGCCCCGCTAGCCTCTTACCATGCTGGACTAGTCCCACTAGCCTCTTACGTCCCAATCCAATCCATCAGAAATTCATTTGGAAAACCTTGAGTTGGAAAAACAAGTAGGTTCTCAAAAATCCATTTTTATCATTACCAAGCATTTGAAATCATTCGGACTTTTTCAAGTCGAAACTCATTCTTAATTCAGATTTTAAGGAAACAAAGTTCAGGGAGTGATTCAAAGATTCGCAAGGAACAATTCATAAGAATTCTGTATCAAGGATAACAAAGCACTAAATTAGAAGGATCAGCACTGATTTAGGGATCAGTAGGGTGATCAAGAGAAACAGGATATCATTAAACAGGGTTAACAAAGATAATTAAAAGGTTCAATATAATTCATGGCTTAATAGGTAACTTGAACAGAAAAGACAGATTATCAAAGGGTGAAATCAATAGGCTTATCAATAACAGGTTATCAAGAACAAGGGTACTTCAAATCAATATCAGGGTTTCATAAAACGAGGGTTTCATACTTAAACAGTTCAATACTCTACATGGTATGAACAATATTCTCTTTATAACCATTTACACAAGTAATCAGAGTTACTTGCCTGAATTTGCTTTCCTGAAGGTTGAACTACTGCCACCTAGCAAATCCTTTCCTTTCCTAGCCTGAATGCCCTCACGCTTCGAATCTACAATAAAACCCAAAATCTTAATCAGATTCTCAACTCTCGTTCCCGGAACGATCACTCTATACGATAACTCGATTATATCTTTGACTCGAGTATACGAATATAGCTTATACATATAAGCACATAGCGCATAGCATATAGCATATCCCTTTCTCGTAGCTTTTATACCCTTATATATTTAACAATCAAAGCGTACTCGCTTAACCTTGGCTATTTCTCAAATCACACTAATATAACTCGTACGAGTACAAGATTTATTCGCAACCAAACATTTACGTCTATAACTATCACTTATATCTTTTAAAATCATTCAACTTAGTTCCCTTTTTCCTTTGTTCCTTAATTCGAACCACATACTACAATTAAGCAAACAAATTCATAGATATTCATTTATACACTTTCAATCATCCTTGTGATCATCAAAATCAAGTTTTTGACTCTTAATCCCTATGGCCTATTTGGCCTTATCACACAAAATCAATCAAATACGTAATTTAAATCATATAACCACATAACTCATTCAAAAACCATTAAAGAATCATTCCCCTTTCTTTTAATCATAAAAATTTGAACCATAATTATATATATATACAATCAAATTTCTCAAAATTACACCATGCATCCTTAATCATAGCATAATCCAACAATTAAACTAACATCTCATTTTATCAACAATAATTCGAACCAAATCATACATAAATGCTTGCATGCAATTCAATTTCGACTGATCATTATATGAAAGACTTCATTTTCATCAAGTAAACCAACTAAATTCCTTAACACAATCGAATTTCACCTAGATCATAACATGCATCCACTTATTCATCAAATTAACCCCTTTTTAACTAAATTCCCATTCGGCAAAAACTCAAATTTACATCTCAAGGACAAATCAATGACATGCATATCTTGATCTTCTTTAAAACTAACATGCAATCACTTTTATGCCATATAAACTTAGTATTTACCAAGATTATCTCACAAAAATCAAATTCCTCTTCTTAATTAGCAAAAAGCCGAAGCAAAAATCCACATACAAACTTTAATTTTTGATTTTCTAAGCAACAATCATTTGCACACATTCATTTACTTCCTAACACAATCAATGAAATCATTTTATCAAGCACACACTCGATTTTCATCAAAGAAACAAAACCCTTTTTTAAATCTTCAAGAAATCATAACATGCAAAGCTAAAATCAAATGATCACACCATGGAAAATCCACCGACTCTCCTTTGGATCATGGCCGGTGGTGGCCGAACTTGAGAGAGCCCATAATGGGTCTCTTCTTGAGTTTGTAACCTCTAAACATGCTTGAATTCACTCTCATGGTTATGTATCAAGAAATGGTTTTTCTTGAACACTACCATAGTGATTAACCAACAAAACTTTTATAATTACTTACATGCAAATAGGAATCGAAGTGTATACCAAAAATAACAACTAAAGGTAGCAATATCTTTGTGTTTGAGTATGTTTTGATGGTTGCATGCAAGTGAGAGAGGTGAGAGATGAGAGAGCCGAGAGAGAGTGAGAGAGAGTGTTCGAGAGAGAGAGGAAAGAAAAGAGAAGAGAGGAAAGAGTGAGTGCACGGGAAAGAAAAAGAAAATGGGTGAGGGAGGGGTGATTTTGTACTCCACCAAAGCAAGGGCAAAATGGTAATCTATTAATTCCTTTTTGGCTCACACATTCTTTCTCTTTTTACTCAAATGCAACAAAATTCAAATATAAAATATATCTCTCTCGGAAAGTCGAGAATTATCGAAAATGACAATTTTAACACGTAGGTCTTGAAATTAGCTTTTTATCCATTACTCATAATAAGAATTTGAGCGAACGGTTGATTTTATATGAATTTCGCAAACTTGCTTTAATAAATACATTTTTCACATAAAATCAATTTAAAAATGCAAAGATCAACTATCAAATTCACTCATCATTTTTAAAAAGTCTCTAGGACCATTACGAAGATAACAAAACAAATCCCATGTTTTTATCTTACTCGAATGATTTTATAAAAATACGCGAAGGTTAATTAAACCTTTATTTAAATCAAGTAATTCCTTTAAAATTTACAAAATTGACATAGAACACATAGTCATACACTCAGTCAAGCAATCACACATATACAGTTACATAACGACTCAGGTCTGATCATAGAATCTATCCCTCTTTAATCTTTATCCTCTTTTATGCGTACCGGGTCACGTTCAGCCTGACGGCCCGACGCTCAGCGTTTCGATTACGCTTCTCAACGTCTTTACCAATCAACACGTCACTTAGGACGAAATACTTTATTTACTCATTCATTTCATTCAATCACACATAATTCACATTTTATATTCTTTAACTCCATATTAGGGCGGGTTCCGTTCTACCTGACGGCCCGACACCACATCTTATCTTTTAAGCTGACTCTTTAAATTGGAACATTTTTTTATCCACGATCCTAAACTCTAGTATACAGATAAGACAAATAATCATCACTTAGTCACATAATTATTATAATCACATCACATAACACATACTTTATTCACTTAATTACGTTGCAAAATTCTCAGTCGTCACAACAAACATTTTCAATCTCCCACTTGAACTAAAGCCAATCACCCTGATATCTAATACCCATCTTCTCTTTATGATGATCAAAGTGAATCTGAGATAATGACTTTGTGAGTGGGTCTGCTACGTTGTTATGTGTGTCAACTCTCTCAATCTTGACATCTTCTCTTTCAATGATTTCCCTAATCAAATGAAAGCGTCGCAAAACATGTTTGGAATTTTTATGAGACCTAGGTTCCTTGGCTTGTTCTATTGCTGCGTTGTTATCACAATACAACACAATAGGCTCCTCAATGCTAGGAACAACTCCCAACTCAGAAACAAATTTCCTCATCCAAATGGCTTCTTTTGCAGCCTCACTTGCATCTATATATTCTGCTTCCGCTGTGGAGTCAGCCGTTGTAGACTGTTTGGAACTCTTCCAACTAATCGCACCACCATTCAGAGTAAACACGTACCCTGACATGGATTTGCTATCATCACTTTCTGATTGAAAACTAGAGTCAGTATAACCCTCTATTTTCAACTCAGATCCACCACCAAAAACAAGAAAAATATCCTTAGTCCTTCGTAAGTACTTAAGGATGTTCTTCACTGCTTTCCAGTGGTCTTCACCTGGATTGGACTGATATCTGCTCATCACACTAATTGAATAAGCAACATCAGGCCTAGTACATAACATCGCGTACATGATAGATCCTATTGCTGAAGTATAAGGAATCTTACTCATACGCTCTCTTTCCTCAGATGTCTTAGGAGACATCTTTTCGGAAAGGGACACTCCATGGCTCATCGGTATGAGACCTCTTTTGGAGTTTTCCATGCTAAACCTTTTAAGCACTTTCTGGATGTATGTACCCTGGGTAAGACCTATCATTCTTCTAGATCTATCTCTATAGATCTTCATACCGAGAATGTAGGATGCTTCTCCCAAGTCCTTCATAGTGAAGTTCTTCGATAGCCACACTTTGACTGATTGCAGCATCGGTATATCATTTCCTATTAGAAGTATGTCATCCACATACAATACAAAAAATGTTATCGCGCTCCCACTAACCTTCTTGTAGACACATGGTTCATATATGTTTTTGATGAAACCAAACTTTTTGATTGTCTCATCAAAAGGGATGTTCCATCTACGAGAAGCTTGCTTTAAACCATATATGGTTCGTAGCAGCTTACACACTAGGTGTTCATTTCCTTTGGAAAGAAAACGCTTTGGATGTGTCATATACACTTCCTCTTCAAGTTTCCTATTGAGGAAGGCCGTTTTTACGTCCATTTTCCAGATCTCATAGTCGTAGTAAGCAGCAATCGCAAGCAAAATCCGAATTGATTTTAACAGGGCTACAGGCGAAAAAGTTTCATCAAAGTCAATCCCTTGCCTTTGTCTGAATCCTTTTGCCACGAGCCTGGCCTTATAGGTCTCCACCTGGCCATCTGCTCCAATCTTTCTTTTGCATACCCATTTGCACTCAATAGGCTTCATACCCTCAGGTGCTTCAACCAAAGTCCATACTTGGTTGGTATACATAGATTCCATTCGAATTTCATGGCACTTTGCCATTTCTCTGAGTCAACACTACTCATAGCCTCATTATAGGTCATAGGGTCATCATCATAAATGATTGACAACTCATTATCATTCTCAATGACAAGGCCATAATACCTCTCAGGTTGGAGAGATACTCTCCCTGGCCTAAGGGCTGTTCCACAGAAGGTTGTTCAGTCTGAACAGGTGTTTCCACTTGAACCGTAGTAGTTTGAGCTTCTTGAACTTCATCAAGTTCAATTTTGCTCCCACTGTTTCCTTCAAGGATAAACTACTTTTCCAAGAAGGTAGCATGTCTGGAGACAAACACCCTATGATCGGTGTAAAAGTAATACCCTAAAGTCTCTTTAGGATATCCCACAAAACTACATTTTACGGAGCCAGATTCCAGCTTATCAGGGTCAACTTTCTTGACATAAGCTGGACATCCCCAAATCTTAACGTGTTTAAGACTTGGTTTCCTTTCTTTCCATATCTCATATGGAGTTTGAGGAACAGATTTGGAAGGCACCTTATTCAGTAAATATGATGAGGTTTCCAATGCATAACCCCACAGGAATACTGGAAGATCCGCATAGCTCATCATGGACCGAACCATGTCTAACAAAGTTTGATTTCTCCTTTCAGATACCCCACTCAACTTTGGAGTATATGGAGGAGTCCACTGGGAGAATATACCATTTTTTTGAGATAATCTAGAAACTCTCCATTCAAGTATTCACCACCTCGATCTGATCGAAGAGTTATAATACTATGTTTGGTTTGTTTCTCCACTTCATGCTTATATTCTTTGAACTTTTCAAAGGCTTCAGACTTGTGTTTCATCAAATACACATATTCGAATCTAGATCGATCATCTATGAAAATAATGAAGTATGAAAATCCACCCATAGCTTGCGTAGACATTGGTCCACATACATCCGTGTGTACCAATTATAGCAAATCTGCAGCCCTCTCTCCATGTCCACTAAATGGAGATTTGGTCATTTTTCCCAATAGACAAGACTCGCATGTAGGACATGATTCAAAATCAAAGGGGTCAAGTAACCCTTCCTTATGCAATGTCCGCGGTCTATTTTCACTAATATGACCAAGTCTGCAGTGCCACAAAAATATGAGATTTTCATCATCCCTTTTTCTTTTATTAGTATGTTCAATTTGTAGTAAATTATGCTCTACGTCATATATATACATATCATTATTTAAAATACCACTTCCATAAAGAACGTTATCTCTAAGAATTGAACATTTATTATTTTGAATAACAAACGAAAATCCATCCAAGTCTAACATGGGAATATAAATAATATTCCTCACAATCGAGGGAACAAAATAACAATTATTTAAAACAATAGTCTTGCCTGTAGGCATATGTAAATGAAATGATCCTATAGCTTCAGCAACAACTCTTGCTCCATTTCCCATCCGTAGAATCACCTCCTCTTCCTCAAGAGTCCTACTTCTCCTTAGTCCCTGCAACGAATTGCAAATGTGAGAACCACAGGCAGTATCTAATACCCCAGTAGAAATTTGATTTAATGACATATTCACTTCAATCATGAACATACCTGAAATAGAAGTGGTAGTCTCACTACCCTTCTTCTTCTTAAATTCTGCAAGGTAAACCTTGCAGTTCCTTTTCCAGTGCCCCACCTTGTTACAGTGGAAGCAAACAGTTTTGTTCTTGGGGTCTTCAGCTTTTGGTGGAACCGGCTTTTTCTCACCTACTTTCTTCTTCTTGGAAGGGTTCTTCTTCCTTTTCTTAGGATTGGAACCTTCACCAATTAGAAGAACAGAGCTCTTCTTGGAGGGAAAATTTGATTCCGCAGTCTTCAATATGTTGTGGAGTTCATCCAGGCTGACATCCAGCTTATTCATTTGAAAGTTCACAATAAACTGCGAAAACAAACCCGAAAGTGATTGCAAGACCAAGTCTTGAGTCAGTTCCCCATGCATGTTAAAACCAAGTTGTCCAAGACATTCAATCAAATTGATCATCTTAAGTACATGGTCATTCACAGATGATCCTTCAGACATCCTACAACCGAACAGCTCCTTCGATATCTCATATCGAGCTGTCCTCCCTGCCACATCATACAACTCTTGTAGATGCGTAAGGATAGTGTGAGCATCCATATGCTCATGCTGCTTCTGTAGCTCAATGTTCATGGAAGCTAGTATGATACATTGAGCAACATTTGCATCATCTATCCACTTACGATACACAACATGTTCATTATTATGTGCATCGTCAGCAGGTTCAGCAGGCTTAGGTGAGTCAAACACATATTCTAGCTTCTCAACCCTGAGAACAATTCTCAAGTTTCGAAGCCAGACAGCAAAATTAGGACCAGTCAACTTGTGAGCATCTAGTATACTCCGGAGTGATAGTGCAGAAGACATAACGTATATAGTAAATCTGTAAATGATGAACACATAACAATACTGAGCAAATATTCAATTTCATTTCAAAACACTATATAAATCGAGTCTTTATTCATAAGTGGCTCCCACTAGTTTATCTAATTTATACAACCTCTTAAGTGAAAAATTAAGCATTCATAATGCTAGTGGGAATAGGGATCCTACATTCCATCACACAACCTCGGCTGTAGCACGAAACGTCATGTGATGTTCAATAGGCAGAAAACTCTTGTCAATTACATCTTATGTTATTCTCTAATAAAACTTTAGCCTCTTGAATAATTGAGTCACGACTGTAGCATGACAGACTCAATATTCTAAGTCAAGTCTAACCCAACATTTCGTACAATTGAATCAGTCTCCAACGGCCCACGACTGCAGCACGTAACGACCTTTAGATTCTAATTCAATGTACACATCTATATGTAATAGAAAAGTATTTCTTATTTCGAAATCAAAGCCCTCGGCTGTAGCACGAAACGACAATGATTTAAAAATAAGAACTACTTTCTACCATGTTGGAAGGCTATGACCGACATAAACTCGTTGTGTCATTGGCCAATTACTACTTGATATTATTTAATTTTAGAGGGATTATATTATGTTACAATCATAATCATATTATAAAGAGATTCTTCCTTTTAAATTAAATATTTTGAATCAATAATCGATAATCAGATGATTCCCAGATCGGGGGGAGCATTGTCAAGAGGCGTCACTTAATACCCCTTTCTTACAGATCGAAATCTGCTTTTGACAGAATCATCCTTTCTCTCAGTATTGAAAATTCATATTTAATTACGTGTTTCATAAACATAAGAATCTCATGATTGTATTCATAATATTATTGTTAAGGCAAGAAATGATTCATATTCTAGATTTTCTAGAGCACGCCTTATTTTGATTTAAGTTCACCTAAATCTATCATCGCATGATAAACATAGGTATATATCTCATATATAAAAATAAATAAACAAGTAAGAATGCAAGTAATACCATGTCACACATTGAGATAATGATGTATGGATTTATTATAGCATTTAAAAGCAATTAAAACAATTAAAACATGCTTTAAAACACTTTCGGGAATATAAAAAGTTCAAAATTTTTATATAAAAAATATTTGACCACTCCATTAGATCCGTCTCGGAAAAAAGAATCCAACGATATATTACATGCCCAAAACGGAGTTATGAACTTCCCAAAAAATCAAATTTAATGTGGACAGACGGGTTGTAACGCATTACAGAAACGCATTACAAGGGTTGTAACACATTCCGGTAATGCGTTACAATACTGTTAAGCCATTTCTGTGTGTAACACATTTCGTAAATGCGCAACAATGTGTAACGCATTCACAGAATGCGCGACACCAACCCCCCCCCCCCCCCCCCCGCACGTGTGCTACACGCGCCTGGCACAGCTGACGCCCGACCGTTGCAGATTTTTTTTTTCTTTCCTGCCGTTTGTTTGTCAGCTTACTGCCATTTCAAAAAAAAGGGTAACCCCTTTCCTTTACTCCCTCACTTAATAACTTTTATTAATATGTTATTATTTTAATTTTATTATTAATAAATTAATTAACATTTAATTAATAAGTTAATAAAAATCAAAATAATATAATTTCTTAAATCAGGCAGTAGCAGAAAATTGTCAAATCAGCCAGGGGTCCTTGTGCAAATTTTAATCATATTTATTCACATGCATAATTATTTCATGAATTTTAGTTAAAACAATTTTTAGAAATTCATAACAAATAATCTACACATCACAAAATTATGAAAAAATACCTAGATGATTTACAACACTTGTAGAACCCAGATCAGTAGTCAAGATCTTATGCAAAAATTATTTCGAATTAATTCATAATTAAATCTAAATAAACTTGCAAAAATCATAACAAATCCATACATGCATAAAAAAATCTGAATTTTTTTTATATGAATCTCTATATGCAAAACCTAGCTCTGATGCCATTGAAGGAATTTACGGATGAGCGGAAGCATGATATAATAATTATTCCGTAAAAACCATGTATCGCACATATAGAAAACGTATAAATCAGAAAAACGGAGGAATCGTAACCATACCTTGAAAATCGAAGCTTTATAATATGGTTGCTAGCAGTTGCTCCTCAGTGTGTGAAGCACTCTACTGGTATCCACCAGTTGCTACCAGTTGCTCTTCTTAGGGTTTTCACAAAACCAAGTGTATATTTAGAATGAGCCATCTCATTCTATTTATAGGGCACTCCTACGGTTTTTCATAATATATCAATATATATATATTAGCCCCACATTTTATCTTTATAAAATACTTTAATAATAATTAAAACTATTTTAATCATTATTTCTTTTTCTAAACTATTTAGAAAATAATTCTCTCTCTCATTATTTCATCAAAGAAAATATTCTTTTATGGTGTGACCCTGTAGGTTCAATATTATGCCGGTAGTAGAAATAAATAATAATAAAATTTTATTAAATATTTACATGAATACTAAAATTCACTAAATATAATTAACTGATTAATTATATTTATTCTACATCGTGAGTGATGCTTCTCAACATATCGCGACTATCCGGATAATATGAATTTACTGCTTAGAATACCAAGAACTTGTCAGTGACTAGTTACCGTACAATGAATTCCTTCTACCCTTATAATATCCCGATTAAATACAAGGCATGGATCTCGTGTCAGGCCTATCAAATTTAATCATATGATTTCTTATTTATAATGAAAAGTTGATATTAATGGAAATTGGAAACTCCTTTCTAATTCCATACACTCTGGCCAGAGATTCCAGAACTCGCATACTAAGAATAACATAGGATATTCTCTTCCTATACTGGAAGGGGTAGATCCTCTATTGACGTTAACTATCTCTATACACAAATCCCTATGCCCAGAATAGACCTAATGGATGTCCTTGAGACTAAGGACTAAACCAAAACACAGTTCATTATATACAAGATAACTTTAACGATCTCAAGTCTAAGGACACTTGTACAACTATCACTCAGTGAATAACTATTGACACGTGAGTAATCTCCATTAGCTGTTCAACTTATCGAGTCATGTTCAGTGAACTTATTCCCTAATAAGCACCTACATACTAGCTATAGTGTCACCACACAAATGCCTATGAGAACAGACATCCGCCTGAAGGGAGCAAGCATAGTATGTACCAATCTTTGCAGATCCACTAACATCCGATTAGTTATCCTATGATCAGGAACTGTTTAAGTCTAGAGTTATCATCTTCTAGATCTCACTATTATAATCTCATTATAATTATAGAAGCTTTACTCTAAACTATGGAGCATCTTATATAAAACACTTTAAATAGATAAAGCCCATAATAAAACTAAAACAAGTCTTTTATTAATTTCAATGAAATCAAATAGGAATACAAGAAAGTTCTTCCGAACTCATCATACATGATTGGATTTAGGACAAACACTTTCAGTTCTCACTGGTGTGAGAAAAGAAAATATGTATCTAGTTGACTTCAACTCATCATATGCAGAATCTGTCACTTGTTTCTTCAGCAAGGCAAGTCAAGATGAAAGTTGGCTATGACATAAGAATCTATCCCATCTTAATTTCAATACTATGAATAAACTAGTCATGAAAGATTTGGTAAGAGGCATTCCTCAAGTGGAATTCTCAAAGGATGGATTGTGTGATTCCTGTCAGAAAGAAAAGCAGATCAAGGCATCATTCAAAAAGAAGCTTGATTCAACAATTGAAGAACCTTTGCAACTGCTGCACATCGATTTATTTGGACCAGTCAATGTATTATCCATCTCAAAGAAAAGATACTTCCTAGTAATTGTGGATGATTTCTCAAAGTTCTCTTGGACATATTTTCTCAAATCCAAAGATGAAGCTAGTGTAATAATCATCAATCACATAAGGCAAGCCAACAATCATCCTGATTTCAAAGTTGGAAGAATCAGGAGTGGTAATGGAATCGAGTTCAAGAATTCTGTGATGAGATTGTTTTGTGAAGAAAATGGGATCATGCATGAGTTTTCAGTAGCAAGAACCCCACAAAAAAATGGAGTGGTAGAAAGGAGGAACATATGTCTTATTAAAGCTGCAAGAACAATGCTAGAAGAATCAAAGTAACCAACATACTTTTGGGCAGAAACTATAAACACTGCATGCTACACTCAGAATATATCTTTGGTCAATCAAGAAAAATGCATGACACCCTACCAATTGTTCAAGAATAGGAAGCCAACATTAAACTTTCTTCATGTCTTTGACTGTAAATGTTTTATCTTAAGGAATCAAACTGATCAGCATGGAAAGTTTGATTCCAAAGAAGATGAAGGCATTTTTGTTGGGTATGCAGTTGGAAAAGCATACAGAGTCTACAATCTCAGAACCAACATTGTTATGGAATCTGTACATGTTGTATTTGATGATAAGAAGATTGAAGGACTACAAGATGGAGATTTCCATAAAAGCCTCAAATTTGATAATGTTGAGATGATTTTTGATGATATTGATGATCAAAGTGATCAAGACACAATATCTAAAGATAATATGTTATTCCCAAGGAACTAATAATGAGATTTACAGAAGGGGGGTTGAATGTAAATCTCAAAACTTTTTCAAGTTTTGAGCAGTTTCAAAGGCTAAGTGTTTTGATGAATAGTTGTGTGTGAATTGCTTTGAGCAGGTGCAGACAAATATATATTCAAGACACAAATGTAAAGAACGCAAAGGCTTCAAAAACTTTTCTGGTGGATTTGTTGTTCCACCAGAGATGTGTATTTCAGAAAATCTGTGATTCAAAGAATTGATCACAGTTGCGTCCTAGTACAAACTAGATGATTTTCTCTCTATGTTTTTCTAAACAGCTCTGGAAAATTCACCATCTAATTACTAGCTGAACTTGGTTTATATATCACCAAGTTTACAAGTGAAGACAAAAGTACAAATACAATTAAAAAATATTCTTCACATGTTTCTTCTTCATTTCTCTATCCAATGCAATCTAGGATAATCTGTGAATCTTTGAATACTTCCTTGTTTGCACCAGAATGGAAATGCTGCATTTTCTTGATTTCTCCAAGAGGCTACCACATTCCAATTGTCTCTGTCAACCCATGTAACTCTGTCATCTTATGAATTGTCACTGTCAACTGCTATTGAACTGAGCATCCGTTGAAGCTTTCATCCGTTGATGGCTTTATCCGTTGATGCATTAGCAGTTGAAGCTATATCCGTTGATGCACTCATCCGTTGATGGATGTTATCCGTTAAAGCTTTAGAGACATCCGTTGAAGCTTTGTTTCTCATCCGTTGAAGGCCTTTAATTTATCAGTTGATACTACTTCACTTATACAAAATTACAAGGAATGAAATATTTACAATTAGCCCTCCTATTTGCATATCCACTAGTAGTCAACATGACTTATAATTTCTCACAACATCTAAGAATTATAACTTAAATACAAAAACTAAAATGTGCTACAATACTAAACTTATTTCTAAGTAAAGCTAATTCATCAACGGATAGCCAGAATGGTCTTATCCGTTGAGGCTACAAAGACTAGATTTCTACTTAAGTGTTTTATTTTACTTATCATCAAACTAATACACATATTCGTAACAATATCCCCCTATTTATGTCTACTAGAATTGTAGGCATAAATTTGGGTTTAACTTGATGATAACAAAACACTTAACAAATATATGAACTGAAATCAAGTAGAAATTGAAAAGTGCTGCAATTGTGTATGTACTGAGATAGAATTGAAGAATTACATTGTTTTCAAGGATGCTCCTTTAGGCTGAGCAAATTATTTTCTTTTCCTTTGATCCCTTGTTTTCTTCCCTAGCCTCCTGTCATTCTCCTCTACTTGTAGTTGGAGTTGTCTGTAGAATTCAGCTTCATCTTCTTCACTGATATCCAACTTAGATTGCATGTCCTTGAGAGTTTCATTACTGGCAATTTTAAGTTGGTCTTCAAGTCTGAAAAATCTTCTGACTCCTTTATTGTCTCTGAACTCCATCAGCCAATGAGGTGATTTATGAACTGCAATTCCATGCTCAGGGATGAGTAATGTTCTTGGTAAGGAATTAGACTCCCACCAAGTTTTCCTTATGCTGGCAATCTTGTTGAGAATCTCAGCTTTGGCAGTCCTGGTAAAGCCAGAATCCCTTTTGATAGCTGAGTAGACTCTAACCAAGGTAGAATAGCCTTCATTCAGAATTCTTTGAAGAGGCCAAGTCCTTTCCTCACTTTCTTTATACTTGAACATTAGTCTTTCTGGGAGCTGTTTGTATACACTTATTCCTCTAACTTCCTCCAGCTCATCCAGATAGAGTTCAATATCTGTAAACTCTTTTATGTCACAAATGTGAACATAATCATCCTTTGAGGCTTGTGGCTTAGGCTTAGGTTTGTATTTCTTAGTGAATTTACTTGAGGTTGGGGGAGGTGTTGATTTGGATTTCCTTTTCAGTTTCTTTGGTGGTGGAGAGATAGTTAGGAAGGTAGGCAAGTTGATGGTGTCCCAATCAATAGGTTCCTCTTTAGGAATGATTGGTTCACCATGGACATTTATACTAGGATCAGCAACAAAAAATTCAGGAATGGAAGGTAGTGGTTTAGATTTTGATTGGGTTTCTTTAGTGTCATCTTCACTCTTCCTTTTTGCATTAGCCTTCTTTCTGTTCCCTTTCTGCCATTCCTTTCTTTCCTCCACACTCTCACCAACCACATTCCCCATATCCACATTTCTGCTTTCAATCTTGTTTTCTTCACTCTTGTCTTCAATCTTCTTCCTTTCTTCAGTCTTACTTGACTCTAGCTGTTTTTCAAGCTTTGCTTGTGCTCTTTTGTCAGCCTTCAGCTTTTTGGCTTCTTCCTTTAACCTCATGGTTTCTTCCCTCTTGGCTTTTGAGAATTTGGGATGTCCTTGCATCACATATATACTCTTTCCTTCTCTATAAATGATAGCCATATTCATTCTTTCCACTACATCATTGGTCTCTTTGTGCTTTATGATGCTGCCACCCAAAACTTTATCTTCATCGGGTTTTGGAAGAGGAAAATCTACTTCTTTTGATTGACTAAAGTTTAGTGGGTTCTTTGTAGAGTCCCTGTTGAATCTAGTGGATGGCTTGAGTACCATGGGTTTCACATTCCTGAAAGAAGTTTCTCCACCCTTATTCTTCTTTACTGGCTTGTGCTCCAAAATGATTTGCTCAACCTTTGTGCTATGTTTCACAGATAATGATTTTAAAGTTGTAGAGCCAAACACTTGTTGCATCCTTTCATCAATTCTTTTTCTTTGCTCCTTCACCTTCATCTCAGCTCTGCTAGCTGGATTAGATCAATTCCATCAAGCTTTCCTTTGATTTGAAGTGTTGGAGAAGTAGTGATGGCAGGAACTAGCACTTTGGATATTTCGATGTTTGTAGATGGCTCCCCTCCCCCTTCCACTTTATTCTCCCCCTTTTTGTTATCATCAAGGAGAGGAGTCAAGCCTTGTGCTTTAGCCAGTTGCATGAGTAGACTTGTTTGAGACTGTTGATTTTGAAGAATGGTGACCACAGAGTTTTCAATGACTTGAACTCTGTCTTCCAACTTGGCCAGCCTCTTTTCAGCATCTGATTCTCTTCTCAGTCTCAGTAACAAGTCCTGCATGGTACCATAGGGCATGACTGAATCCAGCTTCTCAGAATTTTAGGACTTCAAGTCAGCTATATCCTTCTTGAGTTCATCCACACTCAGATTCTGTCTTGCTGTAGCTTCAAGAGATGTAGAGAATCTAGGTGGGCTTGAAGAAGATCCTTGGTACCAGCATTGGAGGTGTTCTGAATGGCTCTTTGGATAGACATGATTTGTTTGACTAAGGAGACATTGAATTGTCCAGGTGTTGACTCATTTGTCAATGCCCATTCAGGTAAGTCTGGAATAAAACTTGGGCCTTCATCTCCCCCTAAGTTCATGCTTCCATCAAATGAAACAGAGTCATCATCATTAGAATTTACTCTAAATTCTTCAGATGGCTCACCAGCTGTAGAAGGCATCAAGTTGACAACAGCTTTATCCCTTTGTAGAGATTCTGAAGTATGCACTAAGTTTAAAGTCTTTTCTGCCTCCTCATTGCCCTGAGTAGCCAACAATTGAAAGGCTGACACAGGATGAGTAAAAGTGTCAGCATCCAAGGAAATGTTATCAATTACAGCTTTGTAATGTTGCTGAAATTGTCTTTCCTTTCCAGCATCATCCACAATCATTGACTCATTAGCAATGGCTGGATCCACCCTTATACCTTCTGTACCTGCTTCTCTCTCAATTTCTCTCTTTTCTTGCATCAGGGCTCCCCCTGGCTCACACTCCTCACACCCTCACTCTCACCTACTAAGGTGGCACTCCTCTCACTTTCTTTTGCCATGCTGGAAGAAATAGCATGCATATTTAGACTCTCAACCTCTCCTTTTTCCTGGGAGCAACCCAGCCTCTCACTCAAATTTTCACTCCCTTCCCTCAATCCTGGAAGTGATTGTACAGTTACCATGTCTTCTACACTTGGAATTGATTCAGTTATTTGTATAGAGACTATCAACGGATAGAGAGTATCCGTTGAAGTAGGAACTGATGGTATCAACGGATAACTGCTGTTAAGCTTATCCGTCGAAGAACAACCACTTATCAATGGATGAGGAATATCCGTTGAAGAAGGAAAAGAAGTAGAAACTGAAATTAACATAATTGTTGAATCTGTGTAGATTGATTTTAATTTAAGTGACACAGATTCTTCAACTAAGTCTGAAAGAATTGGCTGATGATCCAACAAATCATCTAAAAGATGATGATCACCAGTATTTGAGTGGGGCTCCTCCCTAAGTTGTAAAGAGGGAGAATCAAGAATTGATGTGAATATCATGTCCATATCCAGAGATAGTGATGGAGAATTTGGTGATTGATGTGTGTCAATTGTGAGAGAATGGGACTGTGACTCCACATTTGTTGGAGTCACATCAAGCTGAATTTGAGAAGGCATAAATACAGGTGGGTGTATTTGTGCAGTGTGTGCACCCTGTGTGGAAACTAAGGTTTTGACCCTCTTTCCTCTTGTAAAGGCTTTCACAAGTGAGTGTGTGGCTTCAGTTTCCCTCCCTCTTTTGCTCTGTGTCCCTGGTTGGGGACTATTTTCAATAGCTACACCCTTTTGGGAGGATGCAACTAGGGATGAGTTTGAATCATTTTCAACCACCACAGTCTTTTGAGAAACTGTGGCTTGGCTAGCTGGGGTACCACTCACCTCTCCTACCTTATCCTGGGGGGTTTCTTGATGTTCACCCCTCCCCTCACCACTCACACCCTGTTCACTCCCCTCAAGGTTTATGGTAGTTGTTACAACTGTTGTCTTTTGAGAAACAACAGAGGTGGCTTTCTTTGACTTTGGTCTTGAAACTTTAGGTTTGGTGGCTTTGGTAGGAATCTGTTGGGACAAAGACACAGATTCCATGGCCACACTTGAAGGCAAAGAAATAATGGGGCTGGAAGTAGTAGGAGTTGAAGAAGTATTTACCTCACTTACCTGAGGTGCATTCATTATTGGTAAATATACCAATGACACCTGATTGTTGAGGTTAATTCTCAAAAGGTCTGCAAGAACCCTTTTCTCTTGTGCCCAACATTTGAGTTTATTACTCTCATTGGTTATGACCAAACCTTCAGCAACATGGTTTGCCAATAACATAAAGAATCTAGCATAGTAGATGTTATGAGGTCTATTCGCTTTGTTACCTAACCTGGTACCCAATTCTAGCATGACATAGTTGCTAAAATTAAAATACATATCAGAAACTAGCATATAGAGCATATTAAATAGAGATGAAGTTATTGCATCAAAATTACTAATTTTCCCAGAGAAAACCTTGATAAAGGCATCACCAAGAAAACTCCATTCTTTCCTAAGGCCTTTTCTTCTAATACTCCCTAAACTAGCAGAATCAAAAGAATAGCCTATGGAATCTAACATGCTAGATACATCATTATTAGTGTATGGTGTCATGGCATTGTTCTCAGGTAGTTTGAACCAGGACTGTATATCATCACAGTTAATACAATAATCCTTACATTTGAGAGAGAAAGTGATGGTCATATATGTGGGATTGAACTCTGCAGTTGTCCAAATCTCCTCAATTACCTCACAGTAAATAGTTGGGGCTTCCAGCATTGTATAGCTTAGTTTGCAGTTTTTGATGAAGTCCATCATCTTGTGATAATCTGAGTGAGCTTCATTCTTTTCCACCAAAGCTACGAAATTATTTTTCTCATAGACAAATCCGGACTGGGACATTATCTTTACTACTGGTGCCATTGTAGTGGGTAGAGGTTGCAGAGAACAGTTGAGAGTTTTGGGAGAGAAAGAGAGAGTAAAAGCTTTTGAAAAATTGCAAGAAAGCGTAAAGTGAAAATAAGAATTCAAAGGGCTTTTATACTTTCTCAAATTAAAACACAAAGAAAATGATTGTACACTATTTTTAAGTAAATTACAGCTGTTTGAGAATAAAGAAAACTGTATGAATTCTAAAAACTACCTTTAATACAAATACACACAACTGTGTATATATATATGTATCAACGGTTAAGTAAAAGAATCAACGGTTGTGACTTACTTAAAACAACGGATGTGACACTTCAACGGATGAGGTAAATAGTTATCCGTTGAAGATTAACACAGTTTTATCCGTTGAAGGATAAAATTACCAGAAATGTATTTGTCTTTCAACGGATAATGAACATCTGTTGATAGAACAATTTTGGCTTTCAACGGATAGGGAATATCCATTGATAGAATAATCTTTACTTAAAGCCAACTTTGTTCTTGCAACAAATTCATTTTAGGCTTCAAAACAAATTATAATAAGGACATGAATTTATGAATAATTAAGCATACCTAGCTCACTTACTAATCTTGTGAATGTTGATTCATCAAGTGGCTTGGTAAATATGTCTGCAATCTGCTTTTCACTTGGAACAAAATGAAGTTCCACTGTACCATTCATCATATATTCCCTTATGAAGTGATACTTGATGTCAATGTGCTTGGTTCTTGAGTGCTATACTAGATTTTCAGTAATGGCAATGGCACTTGTGTTTTCACAGAATATTGGAATTTTGTCAACAGTTAACCCATAGTCAAATAGTTGATTTCTCATCCACAGTATCTGTGCACAACAACTACCAGCAGCAATGTACTCAGCTTCAGCTGTTGATGTAGAAACAGAATTTTGCTTCTTGCTGAACCATAACACAAGCTTATTCCCTAGAAATTGACAGGTACCAGTTGTACTTTTCCTGTCTATTTTGCAACCTGCATAATCTGCATCTGAGTAGCCAATTAGATAAGTGAGATTCTTTAGGGTCAGCTTGAAATCTAGCACAGAGACATGTAGAAAATATTATATCAGGTCTACTAGCAGTTAAATATAGAAGTGAGCCAACCATGCCTCTATAACTTGTAATATCTACAGACTTTTCAGCCTTATTTAAATCAAGGTTGGTGGCAGTGGCCATGGGAGTTTTTGCAGATGAACAATCCATTAAGTCAAACTTCTTTAAAAGATCATAAATATATTTAGTTTGACTAATGAAAATTCCACCACTAACTTGTTTAACTTGTAAACCAAAAAAATAAGTTAGCTCTCCCATCATGCTCATTTCATATTTACTTTGCATTAACTTAGCAAACTTTTTGCAAAGCTTATCATCTGTAGAACCAAATATAATATCATCTACATAGATTTGAACAAGTATTGTAGAGCCATTAACATTTCTAAAGAAAAGAGTTTTGTCAACAGTACTTCTTGTGAAGTAATTATCTAGGAGAAATTTTGACAAAGTCTCATGCCAGGCTCTAGGTGCTTGCTTTAGTCCATAGAGTGCTTTCAACAGATAATACACATAGTCTAGAAAGTTTGGATCTTCAAATCCTGGAGGTTGGCTTACATAAACTTCTTCCTCCAATTCTCCATTCAGAAATGCACTCTTGACATCCATTTGATAGACTTTGAAATTGGCATGGGCTGCATAGGCTAGAAAGATTCTGATGGCTTCAAGTCTTGCAACTGGAGCAAATGTCTCATCAAAATCTATTCCTACTTGTTGAGAATAGCCCTTGGCAACCAATCTGGATTTATTCCTTATGGAAATGCCATTTTTATCCATCTTGTTCCTGAATACCCATTTTGTGTCAATAGAGCTCTTGTTCTTTGGCTTGGGTACCAGCTTCCATACCTTATTCCTCTCAAATTGGTTTAGCTCCTCTTGCATTGCTAAAATCCAATCTGGATCCAATAGAGCTTCTTCCACTCTCTTAGGTTCCTCCTGTGATAGAAAACTACTGTATAGGCATTAATCTTGAGTACCCCTTCTAGTCTGCACCTTAGATGTTGCATCACCAATGATCAATTCAAAAGGATGATTCTTGGTCCATTTCCTTTGAGGTGGTAGATTAGCTCTAGCTGAGGTTGCCTCAGTATTGTCATGATGTGAGATAGAGTGTTGATTGGCTGAAACTCCCCCTGAGTTACTAATCCTTTAAAAGGAACTGGGAGTTCTATCAACTGATGAAGTAAATTGATTATCCGTTGATAGACTATGATCAACGGATGCTTCATTATGTACTTCAACGGATGATGCACTTTGTCTTTCAACGGATGTTGCATTACTTCTTTCAACGGATGCTGAATTATGACTTTCAACTGATGCAGCATTTTGTGCATTATCGAAAGGCAGATTTTGAATTCTTTTCGAGGTGCCTTCTCCATCATTCTCATCTTCACTATCATCACAATATATCTCAATGTTTGTCAAATTTGAGTCCTGCATGATGTCCCTCATCTGTTAGTCCATCAATCTTTTTATCATCAAACACAACATGCACAGATTCCATAACAATGTTGGTTCTTAGATTGTAGACCCTATATGATTTTCCAGCAGAATAACCAACAAATATTCCTTCATCAGCCTTTGCATCAAACTTCCCTTTGTGATCAGGTTGATTCCTTAGAATGTAGCATTTGCAACCAAAGACATGAAGAAAGTTTAAAGTTGGTTTTCTTCTCTTGAACAATTGATAGGGAGTCATGCCTTTTGCCTGATTGATTAGAGAAATATTCTGAGTGTAACATGTACAGTTAACAGCCTCAGCCCAAAAATATGTTGGGAGTTTTGACTCTTCAAGCATTGTTCTTGCAGCTTCAATTAGTGACCTGTTCTTCCTTTCCACCACACCATTCTGTTGTGGAGTCCTTGGAGCTGAAAACTCATGCATGATCCCATTTTCTTCAAAGAACAACCTCATGGTAGAATTCCTAAACTCAGTTCCATTATCACTCCTGATATTCCTTACTTTGAAATCTGGATGATTATTGACTTGCTTGATATGATTGATAATGATTTCACTAGCTTCATCCTTTGATCCAAGAAAGTAGGTCCATGAAAACTTTGAGAAATTATCTACAATCACTAGGCAATATCTTTTCCTTGAAATTGACAATACATTGACTGGTCCAAAAAGATCCATGTGTAGCAGTTGTAATGGTTCATCAGTTGCTGATTCAAGCTTCTTACTGAATGATGCTCTCTTTTGCTTTCCTTTCTGACAAGCATCACACAGTCCATCCCTTGAGAATTCCACTAGAGGCATTCCTCTAACTAAGTCCTTTTTGACTAGATCATTCATTGTCTTGAAATTCAAATGGGACAGCTTATTGTGCCATAGCCAACTTTCATCTGGACTTGCTTTGCTGAAAAGACAAGTAATTGATTATGCATCTGTAGAGTTGAAGTCAGCCAAGTACACATTCCCTTTTCTAACTCCAGTTAGAACCACTTTGTTGTCCTTCTTACTTATGACAACACAGGCTTCAGAATTGAAGGAAACAATATTCCCTCTGTCACATAGTTGACTGATGCTCAATAGATTGTGCTTGAGACCATCAACTAATGCAACTTCATCAATGATGATATTTTCTTTTGAAATCAAGCCATATCCCATAGTGAACCCTTTGCTGTCATCTCCAAAGGTTATGCTAAGGCCAGCTCTCTCCTTGAACTCTGTGAGCAGGGTGAAATCTCCTGTCATGTGCCTTGAACAACCACTGTCCAATTACCATAGATTCCTTCTTTTTCCCTGCACACAACAAAATCAAATCAAGTGGATTTTGGTACCCAAGTTTCCTTGGGTCCAGCCTTGTTAGTCTTTTTCCTAGACTTCATACCTCCTGCATCTTTTGACTTAGGTAACATTGGGTCAACCTTGGTCTCGGATGTGGTTGGTTGAAGTGTAGGGTTAGTCACAGAATCATTTAGCACATTTGGTTGAATTTGATAAGGCATAGGTTGTGCAAACATATTATTCCACATAGGCATGTTGTATGGCATTTGAGGCATACTGAATGCAGCAAAATAAGGATTATTAACATATGGCATGTTTGCAAAATGTGCATGAGGATTCTGTTGAGACATAACAGGCATAGCATACAGAGGTGACATAGACATGTTAGGCATGGAAGAAGTTAAAGGAATGGGAGCATTCTTAACAGTCTTGCAGTTAGCAGATAGATGATTAACACTTTTACAATGCACACAACTTTTTCTAGGAGCATACTTATCAGGTGTGTAATTGTTGTGTTTGTTAATCCCTACCTTCCCATTTCTATTAGATTTCTTTTTAGTTTCCTTTTTATCCTCAACCATCTTAAGCCTATTCTTCAACTGATCTAAAGTCATGTGTCCTATATTCACCTTACTAGCATCTTTGGATGTGCTAGCTTCTTCTTTGACAAAGTTCTTGGAAGTTGAACCAAACTTCTTATTGAGATTTTTCAAATTGTTCTTTTTAGAATCACTTGCCTGTTTTAATTGATGAGCCTTCAACGAATGCTCCTTTTCTTCCTTCAACGGATAAATTTCATCATCCGTTGATTCCACATCCGTTGATAATCCATCAATTAACTGTACTTCCTTTTTGTTTTTCTTCCAGGCATTCTCACAGAGTGATTCAATTCCCTGAACCTTGACAATCTGAGCACTAACATCCCTAGATGTTTTCCAGGCCTTGATTACATCTTGTTCACGTTCTAATTGTTTATAAAGAATTTCTACTTTCTTAACAGATTCTTCTAGTTCACTCTCAACAGATAAGCATTTGATTTTAATCTTTTCAAGCTCAATTACCTTACCCTCTAACACAGCATTCTTATCACTTAAAAACAAATTATTCTCTTTAATTCTTATGTTTTCTTTAGCTAGTGATTTAAGGGAAACACGCAAATGATATAATTCATTGGACATATCATTTATAGCTTCATTGCATTCAATTTTAGAAAGCTGAGAGAGGTCAGTTGTAATTACCTGGTTGCTTGATGAACTAGTTTCATTATCATCAGAATTAGCCATCAGGGCTAAGTTGACATATTCCATATCATCATCTTCATTGGCTCCATCCGCTGCCTAGTCATCCTGAGTCAGAAAAGCTTTTTCCTTTTGTTTGAGCAAATCGAAATATTTTTTTTTGTAATCCACTTGCCCAAATTTCTTCTTATCAGAGGTTGGCTTTCTGCACTCATTTGCAAAGTGTCCACTTATGCCACAGTTATAACATTTGAACTTAGATTTGTCCACCATGTTCTTGTTTGACTTAGTGAATTTAGCATTTTTCTTGAATTTCATCTTTGCAAACCTTCTGAACAAAAAAACCAGATGTTCATCAACATCATCAGAGTCATCTTGACTGGAACTATCTTCAACCTCAGCTACTTGCTCCTTTCCCTTGCTTGATTCTGATTTGCATGTGCCAATTTTGAGACTTGGCATTGTCTTTTCTTCATTCCTGGCTTCAGTCTTCTCATTGTCAGCTACAAGTGCAACTGATCCACCTTTTCTCTTTCCCTTTTCCAACAGCTCATCTTGCTCCATCTCAAGTTCATAGGTCTTCAAAATTCCATATAATCTTTCAAGTGTGAAGTCCTTATAATCTTGAGAATTCCTTAGTGAAACAGTCATAGGCTTCCATTCCTTTGGTAGAGACCTCATAAATTTTAAGTTGGAATCCTTGACTTGGTACACTCTGCCATACAGCTTCAATCAATTCAATAGTTTCTGAAATCTATTGAAGGTATCATTCAGTGATTCTCCTTCTTCAAAATGAAAGTATTCATACTGTTGAATGAGAAGCTGCATTTTGTTTTCTCTGACTTGTTCAGTACCTTCACAGATAAGTTGCACAGTATCCCAAATTTCCTTAACAGTTTGGCTGTTAATGACATTATCAAACATATCTTGATCTAGGCCATTAAACAGAATGTTCATGGCTTTCTTGTCCTTGTGAACCTCTTCAATATCTTCATCAGTCCATTCTGCTTTTGGCTTGGGAATAGACTGTCCAATAGCAACTGTGGCAGTTGCAGCTGTGGCCACCTTGTGAGGGATGTGAGGACCATTTTCAATGCAGTTGATGTAGCTTTCATCTTGAGAGAGAAGATGTAGATGCATCTTCACTTTTCAGTGATGATAATTATCTCTTTCCAGGATTGGAATCTTTACACCAATATCCTTCTTACTCATGATGTTAGTAGAATAGATCTTTAAACTCTTTGAAGTTAAGAGCTTGCTCTGATACCAATTGTTATTCCCAAGGAACTAACAATGAGATTTACAGAAGGGGGGTTGAATGTAAATCTCAAAATATTTTCAAGTTTTGAGCAGTTTCAAAGGCTAAGTGTTTTGATGAACAGTTGTGTGTGAATCGCTTTGAGCAGGTGCAGACAGATATATATTCAAGACACAAATGTAAAGAACACAAAGGCTTCAAAAACTTTTCTGGTGGATTTGTTGTTCCACCAGAGATGTGTATTTCAAAAAATCTGTGATTCAAAGAATTGATCACAGCTGCGTCCTAGTACAAACTAGATGATTTTCTCTCTATGTTTTTCTAAACAGCTCTGGAAAATTCACCATCTAATTACTAGCTGCAACTTGGTTTATATATCACCAAGTTTACAAGTGAAGACAAAAGTATAAATATAATTAAAAAAAGATTCTTCACATGTTTCTTCTTCATTTCTCTATCCAATGCAATCTAGGATATTCTGTGAATCTTTGAATACTTCCTTGTTTGCACCAGAATGGAAATGCTGCATTTTCTTGATTCCTCCAAGAGGCTGCCACATTCCAGTTGTCTCTGTCAACCCATGTGCCTCTGTCATCTTATGAATTGTCACTATCAACTGCTATTGAACTGAGCATCCGTTGAAGCTTTCATCCGTTGATGGCTTTATCCGTTGATGCATTAGCAGTTGAAGCTTTATCCGTTGATGCACTCATCCCTTGATGGATGTTATCCGTTGAAGCTTTAGAGACATCCGTTGAAGCTTTGTTTCTCATCCGTTGAAGGCCTTTAATTTATCAGTTGATACTACTTCACTTATACAAAATTACAAGGCATGAAATATTTACAATTAGCCCTCCTATTTACATATCCACTAGTAGTCAACATGACTTATAATTTCCCACAACATCTAAGAGTTATAACTTAAATACAGAAACTGAAATGTGCTACAATACTAAACTTATTTCTAAGTAAAGCTACTCCATCAACGGATAGCCAGAATGGTCTTATCCATTGAGGCTACAAACACTAGATTTCTACTTAAGTATTTTGTTTAACTTATCATCAAATTAATACACATATTCCTAACATAATACATAAAAATCTACAATAAATGAAGCACATAATTCAATATCCGTCGAAAAACCAAGTGCATTATCTGTTGAGAGACAATCTGCATCATCCATCGGAAGTCAAAGATCAACATCTGTTGAGCCATCAATATGAGTTGAAAGCCAATACGGATTATAATCAGAAAGAACCCCATCTTCAAGTCAAAGATCCACAAACTCAGGGGGAGTTTCTGCTAATCAAAACTCAGTCACACATCAAGACAACTATGAGGCCTCTTCATCTTGAGCTAATCCACCACATCAGAGAAAATGGACTAGAGATCACCTATTTGAATTAATTATTGGTGATGCATCTTCATGAGTGCAAACAAAGAAAGCAACTCAAGAAGAATGTCTACAACAGCTTTCTGTCTCAGGAAGAACCTAAAAAGGTAGAAGAAGCTATATTGGATCATGATTAGGTTTTAACTATGCAGGAGGAGCTAAACCAATTTGAAATACATAAAGAAGCTAGTACCTAAGCCTAAAGGAAAGAAGTCTATTGACACCAAGTGGGTATTCAGAAACAAGATGGATGATAATGGCATAGTAGTTAGGAACAAAGCTAGATTGGTTGCTAAGGGCTACTGTCAATAAGAAGGAATTTGATGAAACCTTTGCTCCTATTGCAAGACTTGAAGCCATCAGAATCTTTTAGCTTATGCAGCCCATGCCAATTTCAAGGTCTATCAAATGGATGTTAAAAGTGCCTTTCTAAATGGAGATTTGGAGTAGGAAGTCTATGTTAGTCAGCCTCCTGGTTTTGAAGACCCCAATTTTCCAGAATATGTCTACTATCTTTTGAAAGCACTTTATGGATTGAAGTAAGCACCTAGAGCCTAGTATGACACCTTGTCAAAGTTTCTCTTAGAAAATCATTTCACAAGAGGTATTGTTGATAAAACTTTATTCTATAGAAATGTTAATGGCTATATTATACTTGTTCAAATTATGTAGATGATATTATTATTGGCTCTACAGATGAGAAACTTTATAAAAAGTTTGCTAAATTGATGCAAAGTAAATATGAAATGAGCATGATGGGAGAACTAACTTACTTTCTTGGTTTACAAGTTAAGCAAGTTAGTGATGGAATATTCATTATTCAAACCAAATATATTTATGATCTTTTAAATAAGTTTAATTTAATGGATTGCACATCTGTAAAAACTCCCATGACCACTGCAACAAAACTTGAAGTAAACACTACTAAAAAGTCTATGGATATTTCAAGCTATAGAGGCATGGTTGGCTCACTTTTATATTTAACAGCCAGTATGCCAAATATAATGTTTGCAACTTGACTTTGTGCTATATTTCAGGCTGATCCTAGAGAATCTCATTTAGTAGCTATTAAGAGAATTTTCAGACATCTCAAAGGAACACCAAAACTTGGCATTTGGTATCCTAGAGATTCTGGTTTTGATCTAACTGGTTATTCAGATGCAGATTATGCAGGTTGTAAAATTGATAGAAAAAGTACTACAAGAACCTGTCAATTTCTAGGAAATAAGCGAGTATCCTGATTCAGTAAAAAGCAAAATTCAGTCTCTACTTCTACATATGAGGCTGAATATATTGCTGTTGGTAGTTGTTGTGCACATATTTTATGGATGAAAAATCAACTGTTGGACTATGGTCTATATGTGGAAAAGATTCATATTTTTTGTGATAACATAGTGCCGTTGCAATTACTGAAAATCCAGTACAACATTCAAGTACCAAGCACACTGACATCAAGTACCATTTCATTAGAGAACATGTGATGAATGGTACCGTGGAACTTTTTTTTGTTCCAAGTGAGAAGCAACTTGTAGACATCTTCACCAAGCCACTTGATGAATCCACCTTTACTAGATTGATAATTGAGTTAGGTATGCTTAATTACTCTTAATCTGTTTTAATGTCTATGAAACTTAAATTGCAGCCATAATAAAATTTGATATTTCTTGTCAAAGATGAAATTTTGGCTAAGTCAGAATTTACATCTCGACGCATGTTCATTATTCTTTGAAAATGAATATCCGTTGAATTTTATCATCCATTGAAATGTCAAATATTATTCTGGGTACCTTTAATCCTTATCCGTCGAATTGCTCTCATCCTTAGCCGTTAATTTTAGGCATTATCTGTTGAATTTACTTACAGCCTACAAGTATATTTTGATGGATAATCATTAGAATTTTGACAGGTTTCTTCATTTTTTAAACGGCTATTTTGGGCTAATTTGATTGGTGACTTTATTTTTGCTTTTATTTTTTTAACCGTTTATTTTTGAGAAAGTAT
The DNA here is from genome assembly GCF_009905375.1 of Apium graveolens. Taxonomy (NCBI): domain Eukaryota; kingdom Viridiplantae; phylum Streptophyta; class Magnoliopsida; order Apiales; family Apiaceae; genus Apium; species Apium graveolens. Next base: position 205,685,297 of record NC_133656.1, read on the forward strand.
AAAAGCTTATTCCATTTTCATTTTTACTTTTATCTTTCTCAAGCTATCTCTAATCTCTCTTCGTCTTCAAAGCAAAAACCCCTTTATGCAACTATTTTCAATCACAGTAATGGCACCAGTAGTCAAAATCATGTCTCAAACTGGGATATGTATATGAAAAAACAACTTCGTAGCTTTGGTGAATATGGAGATTCTTGTATCTGAAGACTATCACAAAATGATGGACTTCATTCGAAGCTGCAAACTGAGTCATGCTATGCTCGAGCCTCTAATCATCTACTGTGAAGTTGTTAAGGAGATTTGGACTACTACCGTGAATTCAACTTCAAGGATAAGATCATTACCTTTCCTCTCAAAGGTAGGGAACACTGTATTAACTGTGATACTCTTGAAGCATGCTTTAAATTTCCTGAAAATAACACACTTGCTCTACACACAGACACATATGCGAGTAACATGCTTATTACTATGGGTTATGCTCCTACTGCCACCAAATTAGGTGAAGTTAGGAGACTAGGATTTAGGAAAGAATGGAGCTTTCTCTGTGACTCTTTTATTAAAGTCTTTTCTGGAAAAGTTAGCAATTTTGATGTTGTAACTTACTCACTTGTTAATATGCTCTATATGCTTCTGAGTGATAAGTATTTTAATTTCAGTACTTCTGTAATGTATGAATTGGGGAGTTAATTAGGAGACATTAAGAAGAGGTCTAAGAACATCTATTATGCTAGATTCTTTATGATGATAGCTAACTTTATTTTTTAGGATCGCTAAATTGTGAACCCAACAAACAAGTTAGATTGTTGGGTCCAAGAGAGAAGAGTTATTGATGATCTTAACAGGGCTAATCACCATAAGGAGGTTCCCTCATCTACATGCCAATTATGGAGCAGCCTCAGGTAAGTGAGGTAAACACTTATATCCCTGCTACTTCTCTATCACAAGTATCTTTGCAAATAACTGTGGCTATGGCATCTGTGCCAGTGATCAAAAAGGTGCCTACCCAAGCCACAAAATCAAAAATTTCCAAATCCAAGTCAAAGAAAACCCACTCTAGTTTCTCTCAAAAGAAACTAGTTTTAAAATCTACCAAAAGCCAGGAGGGGAGTGTGAAGGGAAGTGAGCCTGGTGAGAGACAGGGTGAACATCAAAGAAGCCCTAAGAATAAAGAGAGTGAGGTGTATGTAACCCATCCTAGCCACATTGCAGTCTCCCAACAGACTGTAATGCTAAATAAGGATTCAAGCTCATTGCTAGTTGCATCCTCCCAAAAGGGTGTAACTATTGAAACAATCTATCAACCAAGAGCACATGAAAAAAGGGTTAGGGACACAGATCAACCTCAAACTTACATTAGAAAGAAGAAATATAAAACACTTGGGGATACACAAGGTGCACAGACTTTATAAACTGCAGTCAAAGACTCAGTTACAACACCTTCTCAAAGTCAGATTGATGTGGCTCCAGTAAATGTGGAGTCACAGAAATCTCTCACAATAGAAGCACCACACACAAAACTCACCCACTAACTCTTTGGATGTGGACATGATTCATACATCAATTCCTGATTCCCCATCTTTAACTGTCATGGAGAAGCCAAAATCTCAAGCAAGTGAGCATCATTTTTAGATGATTTGTTAGCTCACTTGCCATTTCTTTCTGATTCTACTGAGAAATCTGTGCAAAATATCAAATCAATCACCACAGATTTTACAGTAGTTTCAACTCCAAACTCTGTCATTTCTACTATCTCGACGGATATCCTTTATCCGTTGACCAGTGATTGTATCTCGATGGATGTGCTTAACGGTAATCATCCGTTGAAAATCTCAACTTCTACCTCGACGGATGTTTCTCATACATTGAATATCACTGCACCACTTGAAATTTCAACTATTGTTACAAGTGCAGACGATCTGGTAGTTGTACAATCACTCTTAGGATTGAGGGAAGGGAGTGAACAGAGTGAGAGGCTGATTTGCTCTCAGGAAAAAGGAGAGGAAATGAGTGAACAAATGCAAGCTATTTCTTCCAGCTTGGAAAAAGTAAGTGAGAGGAGTCTCACCTTAAATTGTGAAGGTGAGGGTATAAGGGTGGGAAGCCAAGGGGAGCCCTTGATGCAAAAATAGAGATAAAATGAGATAAAAGTAGGTACATGAGATATAAGGGTGGACATCATTGCTAGTGAGTCAATGAATGTCAGTGATGCAGAAAAGGAGAGACTGTTTCAACAAGAATATCAAGCTGTTATAGATTTTATCTCTTTGGATGCTAAGACATTTACTCATCATGTTCCAACATATCAAATTCTGGCTGGATAGGGCAATGAGGAGGCTGAAAAGATACTATAATTGGTGCACACAATATCTTCAATGCTAAGGGCCAATGATGCAATCAATTCACTTCCACCTACAGCTGGTGATGATTTTGAGTTAGATTTTAGTGGCACATTTGGGGATGCTTCAAATGATGAGGAGGATTTGTTGGACATAGGGGGAGATGCAGGTCCTAGCTCAATCACAAACACTCCAGCATGGATGTTTAGCAAAGACTGTAGTGAGCATCACTTCAAATCAACTCTATTCCACATAATCCATCAGACTCAAACAGCTCTTCAAGCTACTACAGACGTCAACACCAAGAGTCTTCTCCAAGATTACCTTGAGTTTCTTTACTTGAAAAAAATCCAATCTCTCAAATAAAATCAACATGTGTCTGAGATCAAGACAGAAATTGGACAAGTCAAGAAGGACATCACTTAAAGATTGGAGTCTATTCTTCCTAACACAACAATGAGAGATATTAACAGGCAACTCAGGAAAGATTCTGATCTTAGTAGCAAGATTGATTCCTTTGACGTTAGGATGAAGGCCCTAGAAACTTTTATCACTAACATTCAACTCCATCAAGCTCAACAGACACTCCTTCTTCAGAAATTGGTGGCTGCACAAACCTCAAATTCTGCTCAACTTGATGTTAACAAAAAGGAGGAGAAAGTCTCTATCATTCCAGTTAGTCAGGGGGAGTCAGATAGTGAGGGGGAAAAAGTGCTCAACATTAATGTCAGTAAGGTAATAATTCCAGCAATTACCTTCACAAAGTGTAAGAACCCCAAAAATTTTGGACTTTTTGTAACCCTTATAAATAGTGATTTTGCTGATTATGCTGATTAAGAAAACTTTTCATGCCACACTATGTAGCAGTTCTTTTATTGATATTCTGAGATCTTATTAGTACTCTATATGGTATATAAGTGTATGTAAAGATCGCTAGAATCCAAATTCGAACACTTTGATTTTTACCGAAAATCCACCAGATACTGAAAGAATTGAGTATAAGGTAACATGATTAAAAGGATTTAAATTGAAGGATTATAAGAGAGGATCATAAAAGGAATATAATATATTGAGAAAGGTTAAGGGAACCCAAGTAATAAGATCTCGGATATGATCCCTCAAACGATTAGCAAGAACGAACGATAAACGAGTCGTACAATAATTAAACGACAAGTAATGCAAGAGAGATTCGTGCAAGGATCAAGGATGATAATCAAGCAATTAAGCAAGGATTAGCATAAAAAGATGCTTCCACCACCAAGTGATGACAAGTGGCAAATGATGAAGTCGCCAAGGTGATGTCATGCTTAGTCACACTCCACTCACTTTATTCAACCAATTAATCACCCAAATATCCCATTCACTTCCATTTTCCACCACAAACACATTTAACAAAGTAAAACCCCTCCCAAGAAGAAGAAGCTCTCGGCCTTCTTCATTTTTCAAGGAGAAAAATTCCAAAAATCAAGATTCAAGCTTTGTTAAATTACAAGGTAATTATCCAAGGTCCCTTATGATTAGTTATGGCTATCCTAGAAGTTTAAGCCTCCAATTCTTCATGAATCTCTTCCAATAAATCAAGGAACAAGATGATGAATAGCGTTTTCAAGTTACTAACTTTGTTTTCTTTGTTTTTCCTTTAAGATCCAAGCATTCCTCAGTTATCTCAAGGCTTCTTAAGGCTTCCTAGCTACTCTAATCACTCCAAGGAAGGTATAACACCTCTGAACCCTAACTTTACTTTGAGTATTAGGTTTGGTTTTGATTTTTATAGTAAATGAGAAGCATGATGCTTGTGTGTTTAAAGTTTGGATTGAATTTGTAGTGATTTGGATGTTGGAATCTTATTTATAGTTAATGAAACTTAAGTATAGTTAGTAGTTCATGTTTAGGGTTGAATGAATTGGAAAATCTTGAGATTTGGGACTGATGTAGTAAGGTTTGGATGAGGGTTTGTTGTATTGTTGATTGTGAGTTGAATTGTGGTTGTTTGGAGTGGTTTAAAACTTGGTAATCGCGTAAACATAGTCGTCGTAATGCCCGTTTTTATACAACTTCTTGTTCTTAGTGTTCGGGATAGAGAGCTAACTCTTGAATCTGTGAACTTGCCATGTTTAGCTAGAATATATCATAAGCTTCTTTTTGATATATGGTTCTCTTGAATCCGATGAACGGTTTAGGAGAAACGGCCGTTTTAAGTAACGGCGTTTCGCGAACGAACCATTTCGCCTCGCCTTACTTTGAAACCTTGGTTAAAGTCCTTAAATGACTACTTGGAGTATGAAACAATTATGTAAGGTTAATAGGTCAGTTGATAGAGTATTCGCGAAAGAGTCGTTTTAAAATTTGTAACGGTTAATTTATTAAAAATGGTGGAGCTGAGGGTACTCGAGCGACTTATGTGAATCGTTAAGCGCAAAAGCGTTAGGGTCTAATTGGTTAAAGGCTAGTTTCTTAAGAGACCGTGGTTTAATTCCAACTTATATGTTGTTTATAGGTTACCAGACTTGCCCCAGGTCTTTTACCACCCCCAGTCGCTCAGGCAAGTTTTCTACCTGTTATACTGTTGTTGTGATGTAATTTATTGATGCATTATCTTGAGATAAGTGCATGGTTATTATTAGCAAAGTCTTACGATATATTGGAGCATGTGATATGATATTTATATGCATGCCTGTTTTGTAATCTTGATATTCTATTATCAATTCAATGCTTATAAACTGCATAATACCTATGCTAGAAATAAGCAGTAGTTGCGTGTACCCTTAGTATAGGGAACCCAAAGGTGAACATTTTTCTAAACCGCGAGTCGATGTTCCCGAATATATATATATATATATATATATATATATATATCTATATATATATAGTTTTCTATAACTATTAATCGAATAATGTATATTCGATAGTTTTGAATAATAATCAAACTTATTTTCGATTATTCAAATAAAGATCGTACTTTCGTATAAGTATATCTTTGTTAGTATTATTCATTTCAAGTATGAGTTTTTGAAACTTTTACTTTATTTATTTTTATAAAGATTATCCTTTATGGGAATATTATTTAAATAATAATATTCAGATATTTTCCAACATATTGGGACTGATTTATTTTATTAAATCAGCATTACTCCAAACATTCTTAAAAATGTTTTCGAGTCTTCAAAATGATTTTAAAAGTTAGAGCGGATCCCAAAACTCGTTTTCAAATTTAAGATCTTCCTTTCGAAGGGGACTTGAATAATCGCTCAAAAAAATCTGAGGGATCCGACTTTGTGGTGTATTTTATATTCACAACGCGGTTGCTGTTTTGAGAAAACAATTTGATTACTTGCCCAACGTTCGGGAAGTAAGTCCATCTAATTGAGTCGGCATTAGCGATAGGTCGGGGTACGGTCTATGAAGGTGTAAGAGGCTGGGTGACAGTCTATCCACGCGTGAGTGGTCGGGTAACGGTCTAGTGCTAGGTCCTAATGCGGCCAGGGTGATGATCGGCGAGGAATTCATCCATCTACAGTAGAAAAGGTTACTTATTGGTATATTTGCCTGATCAGCAAGATATCGGGTTTATGCCAAAATTCTCTTTGTTCCAAATTCATTGGATATTATAACTTTGTTTATACTTTTCATGACATAGGTTTTCAGGGAATGTGTGAGAGATATATATAGGTATATATATATATATATATATATCGGGACTTAATAAAGTATCTCATAACTTCATTTCATTCAAATAATATTTCAAAGATTGAATCTATTCAAGTATTATGTTGAAATCCCATCTATGTGATGAACCTTTGAAAACTTATTATACTTTGAACAGTGATAGTTCAAGTAGTTTTCTAAAATGATATAAGTATAGTGAAGTAATCGGTAACTTCATCTCCCTTTAAGCTTATATCCAGTAAGTAATTATCTTACACTTGATAAGAATTTCCATTAAGTTATCCATCTAGATACTTGCATTATTGACTACACTATATATTATCTTGCGAGCTGTAATGCTCACTCTTGCTTCATTTCTTCATCCCACAACAACAGTTAGGAAGGATGGCCAGACTCAAGCAGACCCAGCGCAAGAGCGTGGAAAGCGTCCCGCATCTTCCCGTTGATATCATAGCTGCTATAGTTGTAGAGGTAGATCTATCTATAGATCAGGCATTCTACTTTTGGGAATCAATTATGTATAATTATAACTTGTGGCAGATAATGGCAATTAACTGTAAACTTATTAAGTAATCATTTTGGGTTGTAATAACTTTTAATTTATGGATTCAAGGACTTGTACTTATTTCAATTTCATCTCTGAGACTATAACGTGTTGTGGTGTGTGTTAGTGTGGGGTCACAGTATGAGGTTATTTATTTTTAATTAAGTCAAGTGATATTATGGAAAGAAAGACCGTGATGACCCGGATCCCCGACCCCGGATCTGGGGGTGTTACACAAAGCCACCAATGCTAGACAACATTGATTTGATTAAGATAGCAATAGCTGAATTGGAGCTGAAAGAAAAATGGAAGAAGCTTGATGAGAAGATAGAGAAGAAATTTGGTCCAATTGAGAAGCAAGACAAAGCTATGAAATATTTCTCACATTTATCTCAATTGAGACCAGTTTCAGTCGATGAAATAAGCTTAGGGAATATGGAAAGGGGTAAACCCTCAGCAATAAAATCTCCACAGGCCAATGTGATTTTTCAGCCAAAGAGAAACTATCCAAAGAATTCAGACAAAAATCCATTGGACCTAATCTATGAAACTCCCAAGCCTGATGAGAAGAAGCTATTTGGTAGATCTATTTCTTACTTCAAAGTGCCCAGAGACTCGGTCTTGAAGAAAAGAATTGCTAAAATCCATTGTTAGGTCACACATACTGTAGAAGGGGTTGAATACAGTGTTTATCACAATCAAATCGAATTAAAGAACTCAAGTAACAGAAAACAGACTTTATTCAATATAATAAACTCTGTTACAAGATGGAACTGTCCTCTCTCAATGATGAACAAATATCACGAGAGCTGCTAGGTTACAATGAATATTATTCTCGATAATGATAACACTTTTAGTGTAAACCCTATGTCTGTGTTTATATACTACACAGTTACAAGATAATTGCTAATTGATATGGAATATAATTCTGCTTCCTAAATTATATCAATCAGATATCTTTTCTTCCAAGTATTCTATTCTACACAGAATTACTTCTTCATGCATATATCTTCTTGCGTTTGTCTTGATCTTCTTTCCTTTCAATCAGCTGCCTTCCTTATCTGAAAGTCTCCTTAAGTCCTGATATTATCTCCTGATAACTTAAGTCCTGACCACTTAAGTTCTGACTTCAGTATAAGTACTAATTTCCAGTTAAGTACTGATTTATCCTGTTTAGGTAAGATCTGAAAACTAAATACAAATCATATTAGACATGACATTATCAAATATATCTAACAATCTCCCCCAACTTGTAAATTAGCATAATATACAAGTTTAACAGATATTTGATGATGTCAAAAACATTAAGTACAAATGCATGAGAATTTGACTAGATAGCTACAACTTACAGTCCTTAAAGCATTACCAACTTTAACTTGCGATAACTGCTTCAGTCTGTATACACATCAGAATTTGAGCAGTTGTAGATCTTGACTTGGCTTCAATTACTGATCTCTTTGATGTCAGGAGTTGTTCTGAGATATTTCTTTAACAAACATCTCTCAGCATATTTAAGTTCATCAATCATCCTCCTTTTAGCATTCTTCAATTCAACTGTATCTTCACCAATTTGAAAGATAGCAGCCCTGAGATAATTTATTTTAGCTTTCCTTATGTCCTGATCCAGTCTGATCAAATATGCCTTGTCAGACTCAAGATTGAATTCTACAGCCTTATAACCCAGACATGTAGTTATAATCTTAGCAGGGTTAGGCTTCATCTTAACAATATCACCCTTGTGATCTCTGTACTTGGGACAGTATATGCTGTCAGACTTTACAGAATAAAGCTTCTTCTGTTTCCGAATTTGAGTCTTCAAATAATTTACAGCACTTTTTGTTAATCTGTTCTTCACTTGAAGTAAGAATATAACATGTTCTAATTCCTCAAAATACTTCAGTGGTATTGCATTTTCCCTTATGTGGTAAACCCTTCCATCTGTCATGAAATATAACATGATATGTTCTTTCAAGAAGGTATGGTAAACCATATGTACAGATTCAGGTTGATTCAATCTTTCAGGAGTTGCTCCAACACCTAGTTCACTTAAGGAAGTTGGATCATTGGTTGTGTTCTGCACTCTTCTTTCATCAGCACTACCCAATCCAGATTTATCTCTTGCTTCCTTTCCTGTAACCACTCTTGCTTCAAAACCACTTGTTGCAGTCTTCAAAGGTTGAGTCTGTTTAGCTTTAGTGAATCCCGGTAGGAGTAGCTTTGAGGATTTAACATGAGCAATGTCAGAGGTTTCCTTTAACTTATCTTCTGATATCAAGCCAACTTGAGCTATGTCAGAGGTTGCTTGCTTCAGTGTTATATCAGAACTTACTATATCTTGTCTCTGAACAACTTGAGCCATGTCAGAGGTTGTTTGAAAAATCTTCTTTGAAACCAGAGTAAGATTAGCATCTTCAACATATATTTCTTCATCCATAGGAGTCACATAAACCTTTACAGGTTCACCAACTTTTTCTTTACCCTTGGACCTTGGATCTATCTACATTTGTGATTTGGCCTTGGTTGCCTCATGATTTACCCTTTCTTTTATCACAATGCCTTTAGCCTTAGGAATTTTCTTTTCAACAACAGAAGCTTCAGATTTGGAGTTATCTTTTTTTAACTTAAGTCTAACTTCTTCTTCCTTTAGACTCTCAAAGTCCATTCCTGGATTTTCTTTCAGAAATAACTGTCTTGAAATCTCCTCATCAAGTTCCAGATGCTTATCAGAACTTATCCTTTTACCACTATCAGAAGTTATTCTTCTCCTAGTATCAGAACTTGTTCTTTGACTTGTATTTCCAGTTCTACTTGATGAAAGACCTTTACCATGATCATGACCTCCACCCATTCCAGAGTTTCCCGGATCATCTTTCCTATCATCCTTTCCCTTCAGTGTCTTGAGAGGTTTGCATTTGGACTTAATTACTTTCTCCCCCATTTTGGCATCAGCAGATAATAAAAGAGAGACAAGCAATTCCACTGAGGATTGGATCTCATTGAGTTGATTTTGATGAGAAGCTTGATTCTTCAAAATTTCATCAATCTGAGATTGTTGCTTCTCTTGGGTTTTCTCAATGTAGGCAATTCTGTCAAAGGTAGGTTGGAAAAACCTTTTCTTTTTAAGTTTCAGATTCATATCTTGTTGGATCAAGTTTTCTTGAATTTTATTCACCTTGTCATGAGTTATTGAGTGTTGACCTTGAAGGTGCCTTGTACTCAATGCAGTAACTCTCAGATGTGTCTTGAAATCATCATTGATCAACATTTCATCAGCTTTTCCAAGATGCTCAGCGAGAATCTTTTCAGAAGGAACAAAGGTAACTGTGTTCCACTCCTTAGTCCACTCATGTCCTCTAGGAGTTTCACTCCAAGGTACTGGTGCTTCTCCTGTAACAAACTTCCTAATTATCTCAGATTTATGAACAGTTTGTTGAGGTGCATGTCCTGATGGACCAGCTGAGAGTACAATATAAGAGTACAAAACATGATCTTCTTCATTTTTCACCTTCATTTTTCAGCTTCTGCAAAACTACACAAGGCACGGGGAGGAAAATAAGAAAATAAAAAAAACTATTTTACCCTAGAACGCCACTACTTATGGGTAACCTTGGAAGAACCACAAAAATAGTGGCCTTATGTGCCACTTTTGCAACATTCTCAATAACTATCTCATAAAAATGAATGTTTCTTTCAAATGTGTCAAAAAACCAACAGAGCCTACTACAAGCACTATGTTTCAGCTCCATCTCACTTGCTTTTACAGCTCTCCAATATCCCAGTTCAGGAAAACAACAATAAGCTGAACTTTAAGATTATTATGTATAATCATTACATAATAATCATTATTATGTAAAATCCTCCTGCTTTGTACAATCATTATTTTGTACAGGAATTCATAAATATGAAACTATAATTATCTAATTATGTGATTGGGATTTGATAGTGAATTGACTATATGCACATGACAATAGGGGTTTTGATCCCCGGTCTATAAATAATACGGCATATTTAACTTCAAAAATTTTGTTCTAAATGTGTTAAAACTATTGGAACTTATTATACATATGTAACCGAACACTCCTATTATATCTCAAGTTTTAAAACCCTGTAAACAGTAAAACTTTACAGGAAATCAAAAGTATATCGACAAACAGTGAATTGGAATATTTATTATGTGGAAAGACGAAAGACAGAATGGTTGGTTGAGGGATCGTATTACTGGCGATAATGGAAGCCGAGGGACACAAAAAGGGTTGTTGGCTCACATGGATATCCCCTTTTCTTTTTAATCTGCACTTCCCTTCTTTTCATAATGTAACTGCTAAACTTTGAAGATGAAACACGAAGTAAAATCTTTAACTTGAAGTATAGGTGGCATGTCATTAATAACCTTTATTAATAAGCGAACTTTTTTAAGTGATACTCCCTCAGTTCCTAAAAAAATTTTCTATTTGTGTTGAACACGTTTGTCAATTCACACTTTTGATTGTTAATATCTTTAGTTTCGTATTAGTATTAATTATAAAAACTTTATTGTATTAAAATACTCGTAAATACGAATTCAATAATATTACTCATGACTATATTTGATCTTATAGATTAGACGGAAATTAGTAGTCAATCACTTACCATGAATAGTATAAAAAGTCAAAACAGGAAACGTAATATGGGACAGAGGGAGTACTTGGTTTCACTTATTTTTTTTGGTACTATCATCTTTTGGTATATGACTTATAATTCTATATGTATTATTTTTACCATTTTGCTTTATTAATAAATGAAACATATTTTTAAGTGATACTTTGGTTTCACTTATTTTTTTAGTTACACAACCTTTTGTTTCACCTTTTATGATTCATGTTATAACTCTAAGTGTATTATTTTTATCATTTTTTATTCCTTTATGACTTATAATTCTATATATTTTATTTTTCCTCATTTTTAAAATTTTTATAAACCAAGGTTTTTTTATTATTTTCATAGGTTTAAATCCCTTTTTAATTATATTTTAAATAAATAAGTCCATAAATTGGCTCAACTAAATAGATTCTGAGAAATATAAACCACGCCCAAGTAAATAGGCCATGTGTTAAAATTTGAATTTTTTTAATTTAAATTTTTTTAATTTGTTGGTGGAGTTCCATTTTAACAAAATGGTATGAATATTATAAATACTGTATTTTGGTTTCACCACTAGAAAATAATAAAATTGTTCAAACCATAATATGATTACAATTCTAATTTCGCAAAACTCTAAATTATTTCTTGATAGGGTACTTGGTTTCATCTTAGTACGGTTATGCCGTATTTTGGTTTCACACATCTATTTCTCTTTCATTTAGAGGTCTATGTTGTTTTTAACAAAATATAGATTGCAATCATATATAATTACGATATTCTATTTTTCGTAGAATTCTTTTTTATTTTTTATTAATATAATTAAATGGAATCCTTTAAATAATGTTATCTCTTCTATATATAAAAAGAGAACAAGGGGATAATATTCATGAAATTAAAAAGTCTCATTGAAAAGACTAAACTACCTTTGTTTTTAATATTTATATAAAAGATGTGATTTGTGGGAATCGAACTCGAGATATTTCATTCACCTATACAACCTTAGACCACTACATCATATTGTCACGTGTGCTTTTTATTATACACATAATATATAAGTGTGCTAAATGAATATTTTGTTTAACTTTATAGATGGTTACTTGAATTCCGCAAAAAAAAAAGATATTTACTTGAATATTTGTACGGTTAATTTTAAAAAATTGAATTCCAGATATAAAGTTGGGCATAATACATAAATGGATTATTATCTTATTTATTAATCATTTTTTTAGTTTGAAAATATATCTCATATATTTTTAATATATTTTTATTATAAAAAAGTAATTAAAATGTACATTTATAATTTTAAAAAAAATATTGAAAATAGAATCGCTTATATATAAATAATCTATATTGGTATTAAATATTTAGATAAGTTCGAATTATGATGAGTCAATGCATTTTAGTTTATTTCGAATTTGAAATTAGAACTTGGTTCATTGTTCAAAAAATACTCGAAAGTTGACTACATGACCCGGCCGAAAAATATCATCATATTCTACGTTTAGTAAATTTAAATTACAAGCCCGGTGAGAATATTTTACCAATAATGTGAAATTTTTTATATCTCATGTTAATATAAATTAATGTGTTTGAGGTATTTATAGGATTAAGTCAATTGATTATTCATATTAAAAGTACTAACTTCACTAGTAACGCATTATTATTTTTGGGATTTGTCCCGATTTTAAGAATATTCGAAATTTGACATGAGATCTCACGAGATTTGTTAAAACTACGATGATATATTAAATCGAATTATTTTTCATTTTTCACTTTAAAAAAAACTAGCTTTTTAATAAAAATAATTCTTTTAGATAAGCAATATTCATTGATCAAGATAATATTGTACAAATATTTTGAATTATTTTAATATTTTGAATTGTTCAAATAGAAGTTATATATATACTATATTGTAGCATTTTAATGCATTTTATATTATTTAAAGAAAAAATATATATTATTCAATAATTTGAAGAAATTAGCTAGTTTAACTCATATTTATAAAACTTTATCGAATTGAAAAATATTTAATTTTAGGAGAATAGTATACATTGTTATCAAATTATTATATGAAGAAATATTAGAGTCATAATGAAAGAAATTTAAAAACGGTTTAAATAACGATATAATTACAATTTTTCCTTCGAATTCTTGAAAAAATCGTAAATATCAATAATAACTCTTAAAAATCTATAATTTATTTTGTTAGATATATTTGTGATGTCATGGCTAATATGATTTGTGTTTAGTTTTCAGATCTTACTTAACACGACAAATCAGTACTTAACTGGAAATCAGCACTTATACTGAAGACAAAACTTAAGATATCAGAACTTAAGTTATCAAAACTTAACTTATCAGATGATATTTATCTGGACATAATATCAGGACTTAAGGTGACTTTCAGATAAGGCAGACGGCTGATTAAAAGGAAAGAAGATCGAGACTAAGACAAAAAGAAATATGCACGAAGAAAGAATTCTATAAAGAATAGAATACTTGGAAGAAAAGATAACTAGTTGATATATTTTAGAAAGCAGAATTATATTCCATATCAATTAGAACATTATCTTGTAACTGTGTAGTATATAAACACAGACATAGGGTTTACACTATAAGTGTTATCATTATCAAAGTTATTATTCTTTGTAACCCTAGCAGCTCTCGTGATAATTTATTCATCACTGAGAGAGGACAGTTCCATATTGTAACAGAGTTTATTGTGTTGAATAAAATCTGTTTTCTGTTACCTGAGTTCTTATATTCGATTTGATTGTAGTAAACACTGTATTCAACCCCCTTCTACAGTGTGTGTGAACTAACAAGTGGTATCAGAGCAGATCTGTTAATACACAAACAGTTTAAGATCAAAAAACAATCATGTCTGAAGAAGAACAAACTCCAACCAAGCCTACCAAAACTGAAGAACCTCCAAAAACCATAACCCATAGTCGATATGAGACTATAAGAGTTCTCATGTTGAAATCTTCTGAGTATTTCATATAAAAAGTGAAGATGGCTATGTTTCTGGAAGCTACAGATCCAGAATATCTCGACAGGATTAATGAAGGACCACATATGCCAACCAAACTCTCTGTGGAAGTTGCAGGTCAGCCAGCAAAGTCTGTACCAAAGGAGAAAAGTGATTACACTGCTGAAGATATCTCATCGATTGCAAAGGATGCAAAGGTAAGACACTTACTGCATAGTGTCAATGATAATGTCATGTCAAACAGGGTAATTCAATGCAAGACTGCAAAAGAGATATGGGATGCTTTGGAAACAAGGTGTCATGGAACTGATTCAATCAAGAAGAACAGGAAGACTATACTCACTCAAGAGTATGAGCACTTTGACTCAAAGCCTGATGAGTCATTAACTGATTTATATGACAGATTTGTCAAACTCTTGAATGATTTGTCACTAGTTGACAAAGAGTATGATATTGAAGATTCAAATCTTAAATTCCTGTTAGCTCTTCCTGAAAGATGGGATTTGAAGGCCACAATAATAAGAGACAACTATAATCTTGATGAAACAACTCTTGATGAAACTTATGGGATGCTCAAGACTCATGAACTTGAGATGGAACAAAGAAGTAAGAGGAATGGAAGAAAGTCAAGGGCAGTTGCCTTTGTGGCTGAGGAGGAAAGTCCAAAAGTTGCTGCCTTAAAGAAAGGCAAGGGAAAGGCTCTCATCACAAAGTCTGATACTGAGTCATCAAGTTCTGATAGTGATGATGACTCAGAAACTGAAAGTATACCTGAGATGGACCCTGATGAAGAGATGATGAAGCTGTGTGCTCTTATGGTGAAAGGAATCACAAAGATAGTATACAGGAAATTCAGGAGAGGAAAGAAGTCTTCCAGGAGAGGTGCAAGTTCTGATAAGAAAGGTTTCAGAAAATTTGAAGACAAAGGAGGAAAGTCTGACATAGGAGATTACTCAAATGTTAAATGCTACAACTGTGGTGAGAAAGGCCACATATCTCCTGATTGCAGAAAAGGGAAAAGTGACAAAGGCAAGGCTCTTGTCACAAAGAAGAAAACCTGGTCAGATGCTTCAGATTCTGAGGATGAGGAAAACTATGCCTTGATGGCAAATGCTGATAGCAGTTCTGATACTGCTGACTTAAAGGTACCTCAAACTACTTATGTCTTTTATGCTGATGATATTACTGAGTAGAGAAGATATCTTAAAACCATGTTCATTAGTTATAAAGATCAAACTTTAACATGTGAAAGATTAACTTCTGAAAATCTTGCTTATAAAAAGAGGAATGATTATTTAGAAAAAGAGTTAGTCATGTTCCATCAAACTCAGAAAGATAGAGATGATGCCTTTTATGTTAAGGATGAAGTGCTAAAAATGAATGAGTCTCTAAAAACTGAGTTAGAAAAGGAAAGAGAGATTATCAGGACTTGGACTAACTCTGGTAAAGCAACTCAGGATATTCTTAGTAGTGGAAACTGGAAAGAGGGCTTATGTAATAACCCCAATTTTTGGAAATTTTTGAAACCCTTATGAATAGTGTTTTTGCTGAATGAGAAAACTTTTCATGCCACACTATGTAGGGGTTCTGATATGGATATTCTGAGATTTTATTAGTACTTTATATGGGATATAAGTGTATGTAAAGATCGTCAGAATCCAAATCCGAACACTTTGATTTTTCCCGGAAATCCACTAGATACGGAAAGAATTGAGAAAAAGGTAACAGGATAAAAATGATTTAAATTAAAGGATTATAAGAGAGGATCATAAAAAGGAATATAATGTAATGAGAAAGGTTAAGGGAACTTAAGTAATAAGATCCCGGGTATGATCCTTCAAACGATAAACGAAAACGAAAGTTAAGCGAACCGTATAACAGATCAGCGGTCATTAGGCAAACAATTAGGAAGTTAAGCAAAGGGATTAGAGGAAGTGATGTCACCCAACCAATGAGAAGAGGACAAGGAAGGGAGGATGACATAGCAATGTGATGTAAGCATGACATAGGGAAGGAGGAGGTGTGGTTGGTTTATAACCACACAAATATAAGGTTATTAAGGTAATTAACCAAAAACAAAACAAAAAACAACCAAGCTAAGCCAAACAAATCAAAAAACACAAAATCATTTCATTCTCATCATCTTGCTCTCGGCTTTTCATCTTTTTCAAGGGCAAGAATTTCAAAAATCAAGTTCCAAGCATTGTTAAATCACAAGGTAATTATCTAAGCTTCCTTGTACATAGATATGGATATGCTATAAGTTTAAGCTCCTAATTCCTTCACAATCTCTTCCAATAAATCAAGGAAGAAGATGGTGAATAGTAACCTTCAAGAAATAACTTTGGTTTTCTTGAATTTTTATGAAAGATTAAGGTTATACAAGCAAGGATCAAGGTTCTTTTAGGCATTCAAAGCTCTTGGGTTGTGTTAGGAAGCTTCAAGGAGGTATAAACAACTTTCACCTTTAACTTATAGTTTGAACTTTGAGTTTTGATGAGTTTATGGATGGATTAATGTATATATAGAAATATCCATGTATGTATAACAAGATCCATGTATGTTAGATAGTTTGGTTGGATTTGTGGTGATTTTGGATATGAATCTTGGTTAATGGTTAATGAATCTTAAGTTATGGTTAGTAGACCATGTTTGTGGTTGAATAAGTTGGAAAACCTTGAGATTATGGACTGACTTTTCCTTGATATAAGTTGTGTTTGATGTATTGATGATGGTTGGGTGGTTTGTAGTGAATTGGTAAAGAAATTGGAGTGGTATAAATATTAGTAATCGCGTAAACATAGCCGTCGTAACGTCCGATTTTCTTTAGACTGTTTTGTGCATAACATTAGGACCCGAGGACCCCCTGCTAGATTATGACCACTGCCATGTTTAGATAGCTCATGTTACGAGCTTCGTTTTGATATGTAGTTCGTTCGATTCCGATGCACGGTTTAGGAGAAACGACCGTTTCAAGTAACGGCGTTTCGCGAACGATACTTTTCCCCTCGCCTTACTTTGAAACATAGGTTAAAGACCTTAAAGGACTAATTGAAGTATGAAACATTTATGTAAGGTGTAATAAGCAGTTGGTAAGACATCCGCGAAGGAATCGCTTTAAAACTCGTAAAGGTTAAATTATTAAAAATGGTGGAGCCGAGGGTACCCGAGTGACTTAAGCAAATCAGTGAGCGCAAAACAAGCGTTAGAGTCTAAGTTAGTTAAAGTATAGATTTACAAGTGACTTTGGTTTAATTCCAACTTACTTGTTGTTTATAGGTTACCAGACTCGTCCCGAGCCATTCGTAACCCCAGTCGCCCAGGCAAGTTTTCTACCCGTTATACTGTTGTTGTGATGTAAATATATGTATATGCATTATCTTGTGATATTGCATGATTGTTATTAGCAAATTTTGCGATATATTGTAGCATGTTATATGATATATATGCATGCTTGTTTCGTATTCTTGCTATATATATCTGTTGGTTCAAGTTGATAATACCTATGCTAGAGGATAGCGGTAACTTGCTTATACCCTTAGTATAGGGACCCAAAGGTGAAAATATTTTCTAAAACCGGGAGTCGAGGATCCCGAGTAGATTTTGTATATATGGATATGGATATATATATATATATATTTATATATATATATGGTTATAGTTTTCCAAACTATTAATCGAATAAGGTTTATTCGATAACTTTAACTTTATTTTATTATTGAATATTATTTCGAATATTATTCGAAGGCGTATGACTCCTTTTATATTATTTATTGAATATTATTTTGAATATTCATTCGAGGGCTTATGACTCTTTTATATTATTTATTGAATATTATTTGAATATTCATTCGAAGGCTTATGACTCAGTTTATATTATTTAATGAATATTATTTGAATATTCATTTGAGGATCTATGACTCCGATTATTTGCTGATATATATTCTTTATTTTATTAAAGAATAAGGTGTCGATAATCAAACTTACTTTTGATTATTCAAATAAAGATATTACTTTCGTATAAGTATATCTTTGATTATTTGCTATTCATTTCAAGTATAAGTTTTAATACTTCTACTTCAATTATTTTATAAAGATTATTCTTTATGGGAATATTATTTAAATAATAATATTCAGACATTTTCTAAATATTCTGGGGACTGATTTACTTCATTAAATCAGCTTCACTCCAAACACTCTTTAAAGTGTTTTCGAGTCTTTAAAATGATTTTCAAAAGTTAGAGCGGATCCCAAAACTATTTTTATATTTAAGATCTTCCTTTTAAAAAGGGGATTTAAATACTCGCTCAAAACCTGAGGGATCCGGCTCTGTGGTATGTTTTATATTCGCAACAAGGTTGCTGTTTTGATAAATGAATTGATTAATTACCCAACACTCGGGAAGTAAAATTCTTGGAACAAGTTAATCCATTAACAGGCATCGCCTGGGAAATATCGGTGAGTTCTCCTTTCCAAATAGATACGACTTCTTGGTGGAGCCGTATCAACAAGTTTCTACTTGGGGAAAGTGGGGACAAGCTTTACGTTTCAGAGTCATGGATTTCATCTGAACTAGGAGTGGCGTAAGTGGCCGAGTAGCGCCGGCCCAGCCTTATTATATTGGCCCAAATGGCCTGGAAGTTCCGCTAAGGCGGTCCATTCCTTAGGAGTTCAGTGTTCGGTTGACAAGTAAATCCGACAGGTTCTCCTCTACATGTAGAAAATGGTGGGGTTGTACTACTACGACTGATCATCGTAAGTGGTCTTCCTGGCGCGGCAAACTCCCGTAATGAGTTCATCATCCAATTGGATAATTTCTGCAACACTACCTAGAGCACTTCGATAGAAAGGCTACAGTTGGGCGATTGTTGAGTGTTGGCAGGGTCAAGTTTTCAAAATGATGTTTACATCAAATGAAGTATCTCGTAACTTCATTTTATTTTGATAATATTTTAAAGATTTAATCTATTCAAATCTTGCCTTATAGTCTCATCTATGTGATGAACTTTTGAAGCTAATTATAACTTGAACGGTGGTAGTTCAAGTAGTATTTGGGAAAGATATAAGTATATTGGGGTATCTTGTAACTTCATCTTTTAAACTTATATCTAATTAATAATTGTCTTATGAATGACAAAGATTTTCAGAAAAACGTTGAGACAAGGTTAGATATATGAGATCACCTTGCAATGATATTTTTTTTATACAGTTATACACTGGGACTTTGTGTATATTGTGCATGGAAGAGGACTTCCAATATTTTGAAAAGTATATATGTATATATATATATACACTGAATATTTTGCGACTTCATCGCATTAAGATATCAACTTGGTTCATTTCTTTTGACCAAGACTTTCATGAGTACTATGAGAAGGCTCATATATTGTTAATCATTATACATATTATTTTGGTGGGCTTGCTGCTCACCCTTGCTTTCTTCTTTCATCACACAACATCAGATAGACAAGATGAACCGGACCAAGCTCCCGATTCGCAAGAGGTTAGGAGACGTTCCGCAGTTTTCTAGAAGCACTGATGCCGCCATAGCTGAGGTAGGAACTACCAATAGGCTAGGCTTTCAACTTTTGATGTATCAGATTATGTATATTTATGAATTGTAATAATGGCAAAGAAATGTAAATTTATTCAGAAACCTGTTTAAGGTGTATTGGCATATAATTGTGGAATAAAATGACTTGTAATTATTTTTTTGGATATTCATCTCTGAGACTATAACGTGTGGTGTGTGTGTTTATAGTGGGGTCACAGTACAGAGTAGTTGAGTAATTATTAAGATTGGGTGTTGTTAAGGGAAATGGAACTCGTGACGACCCGGATCCCCGACCCCGGATCTGGGGGTGTTACAGAAATGGTATCAGAGCTAAGCGTTATAAACCTCAGAGATGATGGGACGTTAAGATAATAAGTTCACTAAGATAATAAGAACTCTTGCCAAGTTCATAGTCGGACTACCTAACGTAGTACTGACAGTTAAAACCCTAATGGGAACCCTTATAAATGTAGCGATAGAAGCGTAGTTCGTTATCGTATATGGTAGCGGGACTCCGAACCCTGAAGTTGAGGAACAACATCGCGATGATATTTTATTACTAATTGGAGATCGGATTGTGGATCCGATAGAGTGTCCTAATGCAGGACCGGATGATGTTGATATTGAGGATTTAGCGGTTGAGGATGTTGTCCTAGAAGGGATAGTTGTTGAGGAGGATCCCATGGAGGATCCTGACAGGATTGGATAAAGGACCACTGATGAATTGATGATCATGGTTTGGTCGACTACCAGAGGTAGGATTGGCCGGTCACTACCGGAGGTTCGTTCAAGTTGTAAAGATAATAGCCCCTTTAACGCGGCTTACTCGTAAGACTGAGAAGTTCGAATGGACAGAGAAATGCGAGAACAGCTTTCAAGAACTGAAGCAGAGGTTGGTGATGGCCCCTATGCTGGCATTGCCAGATGGAAAAAGGAGATTTTATGATTTGTAAGTGACGCTTCGCATAAGGAATTAGGGTGCTTCTTAGCACAGCAAGATAATCGCGTCTGCGTCAAGACAATTAAGGTAATATGAAATTTGATATCACCGCCCATGAGCTTAGGCTCGTGGCAATATTTTTACCCTAAAGATTGGAGGCACTACTTGTATGGAGAGAAGTGCGAGAATTACCTAAGCCATAAGTGCTCTAGTACATTCTTACGTAGAAAGAGCTCAACATACGCCAGAGGAGGCGGTTAGAGCTAATCAAGAATTATGATTGGGAGATTCTTTATCATTCGGGGAAAGCCAATGTGGTGGCTGATGCCCTTAGTAAAAAGGAGAGACTCAAGATGATAATGTCTTTGGGAGAGTTTATAAGAGATTTTGAGAAAATGGAAATAGTAGTGAAGGTAACCGGAGCCGGTACCGAAAAGCTGTTTGAGATAGCAATACAGCCCGAATTATTGGAAAAGATCATATTGTGCCAGAAAAAGTTATGAATGAAGGCAGAGAGCCAACAAATAGATAAGAGGTTAATACCGAGAAAGATGAGAAGGGAATAATGAGGTATTCCTATAGAATTTGGGTTCCAAATGTTCAAGAGCCTATAGATGAAATCTTAGATGAAAGCTAGTTTGAGGAATAAGATTTAGAGAAAACCCTGAACGTGATAGTCAGGGAGGTCGCCATCAAGATAGAAGGAACCCATAACATAATGAAGTGGAAAATGAGGATTGTAAATTAAAAGATGACCCCAATTATGGGGAGTAGGATGAAACATTTCATACTAAGGAAACAGAAAGTCGAGTAAGGAAAGGAGACCCGAGACGGTACTCCTATACAGCAATTCATGGACCTGTCTAGACAGAACTTAGACTATTATCCCCAACCACCACCTTGAGGAAACAATGCGGTGAGAAATTCTTTCAAGACGTTTAAGTTGCTAAGCTCTCAGAGTTCCAGGGAACAAGCTGACCCAGTCGAGGCAAGAGCCTGGCTAAAGGAAATATAGGAATCATTTGAGATTCTAAATGATTGATGAACCACAAAAGACTGTTTTTGTCACTTACCCTCCTAAGAGAGAGACCACCCGCTGGTGAAAGACCAAGAAAGGTACGGAGCCAGAGGTTATGATAAACTGATTAAAGTTCAGCCAATTGTTTTCGGGAAAGTAATTCCCAAGGTTATGGAGAGAGTGTAAAAGCTTTAGAGCCAGAACAAAGGCAGACGAGTATGATGAATCGTGAATTTAAGTTGGAAAAGTTGTCAAGATTTGTTCTAAGGACACGAATCCAGAATGACGGGATGTTTGAAATCAATGCTTATGTTGTGTTGGTTCATGAAATAACGATAAGAGAAAGGAATATAAAGGAAATAGAGTTTGAGGAATGATAAGGGAGTTGGGTATGAGGAAACCCTAAAGACTCATAGCAATAGAAATAGAAAAGTATGTAATCATCAGGATGATGATCCACCATGAGTTAAAATTGATGGTTGAAGGCATAAGAGATACATATATTGTACCCCCTTTAAGTTGGGAGGATTCGAGGAAACCTTGAGATAGTTCGAAGGATAAATATTGAGACACGGATAGACTGAGGAGACAAGAAAGTAAGAAATCAGGAAAAATTGGATGAAGGAAGTGACCTTCAATAATGTGAAATGTAAGACCGGTGGCTCGATACCCAGAAAGGGAGACGCCAGGTATGGGAGGTATCCCAACATTGAGGTGACTGTTGAGATAAACAACAAAAGTAAATAAGGAATTATTAAGAAGAAGTTCACGTTGAACATGACCAATATCTTCCAGAACATCCATGTTATCATTACCAAATCAGGAAAGAAAAGCGGATGACCATTGTTATCTTTTGGAGGCCATATGGATTGACCTCAATTTGAATAAGGATGCTGTTATGAAGTTAGGTATAGACTATCGAGGTGGGAATGATGAATAAGATAATCTATCAAGGATATATGACTTGATTTATCCATGGAAGGACGCAGGTACCTTTTAAAGGTGGAATTAAGGATAGAACATTGGTAACTTAAAATGAATCCTAGGGGACTGCATAAAGGTTGGCATGTCACCCTTAATAGGGACAGTATGAGTTTTGACAGTATGATTGGGAAAGGGTTAAGGTAACAACAACCTTTAAGAATCAGTGGAGAAATTTTTCAGAAGAATATAGACAATGGTTCTAGTATTAGTAAATGGTATTGTGATATGCCCTGTATCTAGGGAATACAGGAGGAACGATTGAAGGATAACCTTAGAGGTTTTACAAGGAAAAAGGTAATATTCAAAATTCTCAAGAATAGAAATGTTGATAAAGGAAATATGACGTAATTATAATGTTGCCAAGTGAGGCACGTGCTAAACCACGAGAAAGTATGGATCGAACCAGTAATGGTCGAAATTGTTCAGGGCAATTAGGACTTAAGATAAAAGATGTTCTAATTATGATTGAGCGTCAGTCATGACAGTGATTAACCTCTAAAGACTGAGGCAATAACTTATGGAAAAATGGTGATTTTTTTTTTACTCATCAGATTTTAAGGAAAACATCTTCACTCAAGCAGTGATCGGAAATAAGGTAGAAAATTTATTGGGAGGTGGTTAAAATGACATTGACTGTAAGGAAATTTTACTATCAGGAAAGGCCAAAGAGGTGGCCGACACTTTAAAGGTAAGTGGATAATTATAGGCGCGTGTGCCAAAAGAATACAGTGATGATGGTTAAAACTGTGAAGGTTGTATTATGGTTTGGAAGATTGACATTCCTTCTGATGACTGTGCAATACCCAACCGTAATAGTAGTTGGTAAAGGTTTAATTCGTGTAATCGCCATGAACGGGCTATCTATCTTAGAAGGTCCTATCTTGAGAATAATCCAGGACCATGTCTCAAAAAAGGACTAAACAAACCTTTGAGTTAAGTCTTCTATTGAAGGCATATGATTACGAATGGTATTAACCTACTATCGTTGCTTTGATGGAAACTCTTCTGCAATTTTATTTGCTTCATGTCATGTATGCATGTCATGATCAGGAGTGTTCTTCATGAATCATGAATGGTGATTATGTTACCTCCTTAGAAGAATTCGATACGATATGTATGGACTCCGTATAGTTAGCTATTAAGACTTCAAGGAAAATGAATGACTACAGTAGGTCAGTGGTGGACCATAGTAAGGCAGCAATGATTCTGCGAGTAATGAGCTGTTTACAACCGTGAGAGTTGTATTGGAATGGTTGTTGAGATTGAGTACCACTAATCGGGTCGTGGTAGTGTATAAGTTATCATTGATAGACTAATTAAGTAGAGTGTCTACCTATTGAATATTTATTCTTTATTATCAATAGAGAGTCGTATTACTATATGAGGAAGGTTGCGGTACAAGCATAGAATTTTAGTAACGGTGATGTCTGGAATGAAAACCCAGATTCGATTTTCGATATCGAAGGAGTTTCAAAGGTGATTGTGTATAAGCTCGAGGAAGAGCATGGGTCCATAGAATGATGGACGGAATAGAAATATTTAGGCATGGGAAATACGATGCTATAATACTTGATGCTGATATAAATACGTATATGTTTTGTTCTCCTATGACAAACCTCTATAGTTCAGAGGTAGGTTCCAAGCCAGATATTTTGTGGCAGTATATTTTTTTTATATATACAATTCTCTTCAGTTCGTTCTTTTCTCTTCTTTTCATTTCATGTAAGTTGAGAAGAACAACCCTTCCAGAAGGGGAGGTATTGCCGAACGACTGTCTATCTGTGTGATAGAAGCCTAGTAGGATACCAACTATTGTTTAATTGCTTGTCAAGTACTAAAGGCTGGCCACCTTCTGTACTAACTATGCGAGATAACAAGTGTTCATGATCATAGTGATCTCTCAATAAATTCTTTTACTTCTATATGAAGGATTAAGCTTTCGAAAATAGAAACAACTGATAAAGGAGTAATAAAATTGTGATAGTATTCGGAATGGAAACACATTCGTGATACTAAGGTTGACGTGGTTATTAAAAGGTCATAGAACGCTAACGAGCAAAAGTATAACCCGTATAATATTAGGAATGGAAGGTAGTAGCGATTACGAACTGGAAAAGAATGGGTATTGAGAAGCAAAAGTTATAATGATAAAAGCTATAATGAGAGTCTGTGCAATAGACTTGAAAGAAATTGGAATGATCACTTAACACGGGTTGAGTTTTCTTACGATAATAGATCATATGTCAGTATTGAGATATCACCTTATGAGATCCTTGAGGGAAGACAATGTCGATCTCCCTTATGTTAGGATGAAGTTGTAGAGCGCAAGATGCTCGGACCCGCAGTAGTCCAAAGGACCAAGGATATGATAGATCTAATCAGAGGACGGCTGGTAGTAGCCCAAGATGGACATGATAAGTACGTTGATTTGACACGAAAGGATAAAGAGTATGAAATAGGGGACCTAGTAATGATATAGGTATCCCTTGGAAAGGATTGATGAGGTTCGGAAGGAAAGGAAAGCTAAGTCTACAATTTGTTGGACCCTTGGATATATTAAGACGTTTGGGAAGTTAGCATATGAGCTAGCCTTACCCCCCGAACGTGTAGCAAGTCGTAACGTGTTTCACTTATCAATGTTAAGGAAGTGTAATTCAGATGCCAGATAAATAGGGGCATATGAGCGCATAGACATGCAACCAGACGTAACCTATATGGAGCAACCAGGAAGGGTTATAGAGTGAAAATGAACAAGTGCTTAGGAGAAGGATTATCAAACTAGGCAGAGTTTGGTGGTAGGACCACAATGTGGGAAAATTTACTTAAGAGTTAGAAAGTGCAATGCTAGGAAGGTATCCCTATTCATTTTCTATCTGATTCCGGGACGGAATCCTTTTAAGGAGGGGAGACTGTAATAACCCCAATTTTTGGAAATTTTTGAAACCCTTATGAATAGTGTTTTTGCTGAATGAGAAAACTTTTCATGCCACACTATGTAGGGGTTCTGATATGGATATTCTGAGATTTTATTAGTACTTTATATGGGATATAAGTGTATGTAAAGATCGTCAGAATCCAAATCCGAACACTTTGATTTTTCCCGGAAATCCACTAGATACGGAAAGAATTGAGAAAAAGGTAACAGGATAAAAAGGATTTAAATTAAAGGATTATAAGAGAGGATCATAAAAAGGAATATAATGTAATGAGAAAGGTTAAGGGAACTTAAGTAATAAGATCCCGGGTATGATCCTTCAAACGATAAACGAAAACGAAAGTTAAGCGAACCGTATAACAGATCAGCGGTCATTAGGCAAACAATTAGGAAGTTAAGCAAAGGGATTAGAGGAAGTGATGTCACCCAACCAATGAGAAGAGGACAAGGAAGGGAGGATGACATAGCAATGTGATGTAAGCATGACATAGGGAAGGAGGAGGTGTGGTTGGTTTATAACCACACAAATATAAGGTTATTAAGGTAATTAACCAAAAACAAAACAAAAAACAACCAAGCTAAGCCAAACAAATCAAAAAACACAAAATCATTTCATTCTCATCATCTTGCTCTCGGCTTTTCATCTTTTTCAAGGGCAAGAATTTCAAAAATCAAGTTCCAAGCATTGTTAAATCACAAGGTAATTATCTAAGCTTCCTTGTACATAGATATGGATATGCTATAAGTTTAAGCTCCTAATTCCTTCACAATCTCTTCCAATAAATCAAGGAAGAAGATGGTGAATAGTAACCTTCAAGAAATAACTTTGGTTTTCTTGAATTTTTATGAAAGATTAAGGTTATACAAGCAAGGATCAAGGTTCTTTTAGGCATTCAAAGCTCTTGGGTTGTGTTAGGAAGCTTCAAGGAGGTATAAACAACTTTCACCTTTAACTTATAGTTTGAACTTTGAGTTTTGATGAGTTTATGGATGGATTAATGTATATATAGAAATATCCATGTATGTATAACAAGATCCATGTATGTTAGATAGTTTGGTTGGATTTGTGGTGATTTTGGATATGAATCTTGGTTAATGGTTAATGAATCTTAAGTTATGGTTAGTAGACCATGTTTGTGGTTGAATAAGTTGGAAAACCTTGAGATTATGGACTGACTTTTCCTTGATATAAGTTGTGTTTGATGTATTGATGATGGTTGGGTGGTTTGTAGTGAATTGGTAAAGAAATTGGAGTGGTATAAATATTGGTAATCGCGTAAACATAGCCGTCGTAACGTCCGATTTTCTTTAGACTGTTTTGTGCATAACATTAGGACCCGAGGACCCCCTGCTAGATTATGACCACTGCCATGTTTAGATAGCTCATGTTACGAGCTTCGTTTTGATATGTAGTTCGTTCGATTCCGATGCACGGTTTAGGAGAAACGACCGTTTCAAGTAACGGCGTTTCGCGAACGATACTTTTCCCCTCGCCTTACTTTGAAACATAGGTTAAAGACCTTAAAGGACTAATTGAAGTATGAAACATTTATGTAAGGTGTAATAAGCAGTTGGTAAGACATC
This sequence comes from Apium graveolens, assembly GCF_009905375.1. Classification (NCBI taxonomy): domain Eukaryota; kingdom Viridiplantae; phylum Streptophyta; class Magnoliopsida; order Apiales; family Apiaceae; genus Apium; species Apium graveolens. Next base: position 205,712,470 of record NC_133656.1, read on the forward strand.
CGCGAAGGAATCGCTTTAAAACTCGTAAAGGTTAAATTATTAAAAATGGTGGAGCCGAGGGTACCCGAGTGACTTAAGCAAATCAGTGAGCGCAAAACAAGCGTTAGAGTCTAAGTTAGTTAAAGTATAGATTTACAAGTGACTTTGGTTTAATTCCAACTTACTTGTTGTTTATAGGTTACCAGACTCGTCCCGAGCCATTCGTAACCCCAGTCGACCAGGCAAGTTTTCTACCCGTTATACTGTTGTTGTGATGTAAATATATGTATATGCATTATCTTGTGATATTGCATGATTGTTATTAGCAAATTTTGCGATATATTGTAGCATGTTATATGATATATATGCATGCTTGTTTCGTATTCTTGCTATATATATCTGTTGGTTCAAGTTGATAATACCTATGCTAGAGGATAGCGGTAACTTGCTTATACCCTTAGTATAGGGACCCAAAGGTGAAAACATTTTCTAAAACCGGGAGTCGAGGATCCCGAGTAGATTTTGTATATATGGATATGGATATATATATATATATATATATTTATATATATATATGGTTATAGTTTTCCAAACTATTAATCGAATAAGGTTTATTCGATAACTTTAACTTTATTTTATTATTGAATATTATTTCGAATATTATTCGAAGGCGTATGACTCCTTTTATATTATTTATTGAATATTATTTTGAATATTCATTCGAGGGCTTATGACTCTTTTATATTATTTATTGAATATTATTTGAATATTCATTCGAAGGCTTATGACTCAGTTTATATTATTTAATGAATATTATTTGAATATTCATTTGAGGATCTATGACTCCGATTATTTGCTGATATATATTCTTTATTTTATTAAAGAATAAGGTGTCGATAATCAAACTTACTTTTGATTATTCAAATAAAGATATTACTTTCGTATAAGTATATCTTTGATTATTTGCTATTCATTTCAAGTATAAGTTTTAATACTTCTACTTCAATTATTTTATAAAGATTATTCTTTATGGGAATATTATTTAAATAATAATATTCAGATATTTTCTAAATATTCTGGGGACTGATTTACTTCATTAAATCAGCTTCACTCCAAACACTCTTTAAAGTGTTTTCGAGTCTTTAAAATGATTTTCAAAAGTTAGAGCGGATCCCAAAACTATTTTTATATTTAAGATCTTCCTTTTAAAAAGGGGATTTAAATACTCGCTCAAAACCTGAGGGATCCGGCTCTGTGGTATGTTTTATATTCGCAACAAGGTTGCTGTTTTGATAAATGAATTGATTAATTACCCAACACTCGGGAAGTAAAATTCTTGGAACAAGTTAATCCATTAACAGGCATCGCCTGGGAAATATCGGTGAGTTCTCCTTTCCAAATAGATACGACTTCTTGGTGGAGCCGTATCAACAAGTTTCTACTTGGGGAAAGTGGGGACAAGCTTTACGTTTCAGAGTCATGGATTTCATCTGAACTAGGAGTGGCGTAAGTGGCCGAGTAGCGCCGGCCCAGCCTTATTATATTGGCCCAAATGGCCTGGAAGTTCCGCTAAGGCGGTCCATTCCTTAGGAGTTCAGTGTTCGGTTGACAAGTAAATCCGACAGGTTCTCCTCTACATGTAGAAAATGGTGGGGTTGTACTACTACGACTGATCATCGTAAGTGGTCTTCCTGGCGCGGCAAACTCCCGTAATGAGTTCATCATCCAATTGGATAATTTCTGCAACACTACCTAGAGCACTTCGATAGAAAGGCTACAGTTGGGCGATTGTTGAGTGTTGGCAGGGTCAAGTTTTCAAAATGATGTTTACATCAAATGAAGTATCTCGTAACTTCATTTTATTTTGATAATATTTTAAAGATTTAATCTATTCAAATCTTGCCTTATAGTCTCATCTATGTGATGAACTTTTGAAGCTAATTATAACTTGAACGGTGGTAGTTCAAGTAGTATTTGGGAAAGATATAAGTATATTGGGGTATCTTGTAACTTCATCTTTTAAACTTATATCTAATTAATAATTGTCTTATGAATGACAAAGATTTTCAGAAAAACGTTGAGACAAGGTTAGATATATGAGATCACCTTGCAATGATATTTTTTTATACAGTTATACACTGGGACTTTGTGTATATTGTGCATGGAAGAGGACTTCCAATATTTTGAAAAGTATATATGTATATATATATATACACTGAATATTTTGCGACTTCATCGCATTAAGATATCAACTTGGTTCATTTCTTTTGACCAAGACTTTCATGAGTACTATGAGAAGGCTCATATATTGTTAATCATTATACATATTATTTTGGTGGGCTTGCTGCTCACCCTTGCTTTCTTCTTTCATCACACAACATCAGATAGACAAGATGAACCGGACCAAGCTCCCGATTCGCAAGAGGTTAGGAGACGTTCCGCAGTTTTCTAGAAGCACTGATGCCGCCATAGCTGAGGTAGGAACTACCAATAGGCTAGGCTTTCAACTTTTGATGTATCAGATTATGTATATTTATGAATTGTAATAATGGCAAAGAAATGTAAATTTATTCAGAAACCTGTTTAAGGTGTATTGGCATATAATTGTGGAATAAAATGACTTGTAATTATTTTTTTGGATATTCATCTCTGAGACTATAACGTGTGGTGTGTGTGTTTATAGTGGGGTCACAGTACAGAGTAGTTGAGTAATTATTAAGATTGGGTGTTGTTAAGGGAAATGGAACTCGTGACGACCCGGATCCCCGACCCCGGATCTGGGGGTGTTACAGCTTAGGTTATGGAGATGATAAGAACAGTAAGGGAACTGTAGAAACTAAGCCTATAGTTGTTAAAAAAAACCAAAGGTAAATCATGTTAAGTTTGTAACTGCAAAGTCTGATATTGAGAAATCAGAAGTTAAGGAGAAATTAACTTCTGACAAACCTAAACAGGATAAGCCAACTGAAGTTAACATAGGCTTAATGACTAAGAAGCAGCGCTTAATCATAAGCTGAAACAAGTTAAAAATGTAAACAAGGTAAATCCACCTAGGAAAAATAGGAATGAAAAGGAAGGTGTGAACAAAAGTAACAATTATAAGCCTGTTCCTAATGCTCCTAGAAAAATATATCAAAACTGTGGAAATTCTAACCATCTGGCTTCTTTTTGCAGGAAGAATAAGAACATAAACTCCTTACCCTCAAAGTCAGGAGTTAAGAGTCAGTTTGTTAGATATAAGCCACAAAATCCTTGTTTTCATTGTTGTAGTTTATGGCATTCCATTTATACTTGTAAGGAATATCATAGTTTGTACTATGATTATTATCAAATAAAACCTTCTTTAAAGAAAGTTAGCATTATTTCTTCTAGTGTAAGTACTGATTCAAAGTCTGATATTGCAAATTCTGATAAGAAAACTATTAATATAAACTCTGATGCTAAATCCGCTGCAAATGTTAACAAACTTAATAAGGCCAAAGGATCCAAGCAAGTCTGGGTCCTTAAAACTAATCATTAGTGGTCTTTGTGATTACAGGACAACAGAAAAAACATCCTAGTTCTGGACAGTGGATCTTTAGGACATATGACTGGAAATAAAGCCCTGCTATCAGACTTTGTGGAGAAAGCTGGCCCAGGTGTTTTTTATGGAGATGTCAATATAGGAAAAACTCTGGGATATGGCAATATCAATCTTGGGAATGTCATCATTGAAAAAGTAGCTCTGGTCTCAGGACTTAAATACAATCTGCTGAGTGTTAGTCAAATCTGTGACAGAGGTTATCATGTGGATTTATTTGAAGAACACTGTGAAGTTGTAAGAAAATCTACAGGCAAAGTTGTTCTGAAAGGATACAGGCATGGTAACATTTATGAAGCCAAGCTTTCAACAAGTACTGATGGTTATGCAATCTGTCTGTTAAGTAGAGCATCAATTGAAGAAAGATGGGATTGGCACAAGAAACTCTCTCATTTAAATTTTAACAATATAAATGAACTAGTCAAGAAAGATCTTGTGAGAGGACTGCCAAAATCAGTATTTGCTCCTGATGGCCTTTGTGATTCATGTCAGAAGGCAAAACAAAGAAAACCTTCATTCAAGAGAAAGATTGAATCATCAATTCTTGAGTCTTATCACCTACTACTTGTTGATCTATTTGGTCCAGTGAATGTCATGTCTATTGCAAAGAATAAATATGTTATGGTCATAGTGGATCAGTTCACCAGATACATATGGGTGTATTTCTTGCACACAAAAAGTGAAACTGCATCTATCTTGATTGATCATGTCAAGCAACTGGATAAATTGTTCAAAGATTCTGTAAAGATCATAAGGAGTGATAATGGCGCTGAGTTCAAGAATTTGATCATGGAAGAGTTCTGCAAAGACCATGGAATAAAGCAGGAATTTTCTGCTCCTGGAACTCCACAGCAAAATAGAGTTGTTGAAAGAAAGAATAGAACTCTTATTGAAGCTGCACGAACTATGCTTGATGAAGCAAAGTTACCAACCTACTTTTGGGCTGAAGTTGTGCAGACTGCTTGTTTTACTCAGAATGCAACACTTATCAACAAGCATGGAAAAACACCATATGAGATGGTGAAGAAAAAGAAGCCAAATCTGAAGTATTTTCATGTATTTGGATGCAAGTGTTTTGTTCTTAAGACTCATCCTGAACAGCTATCCAAATTTGATCTAAAAGCTGATGAAGGAATTTTTGTTGGATATCCACTTTCTACAAAAGCCTTCTGAGTCTACAATTTAAGAACAAGGGTTGTCATGGAATCTATCAATGTCACTTTTGATGATAAGAAGATTACTGGACTTGAAGATTTCAATGATCATGATCAGCTGAGATTCGAAAATGAAGTTTTAAATTCTGATTCTGTAAATCCTGACAGTCTAAATCCTGATATTGCAAACTCTGATGGATTAAACTCTGATGTTATTGAAACTGTGGTGACTATGCCAAAGGAAGATGCACCTGTGCAGGGGGAGCATACTGAAGATCCAAACACATCTCAAGAAGCATCAGAACCTACAACAGGCTCTTCAAGTTCTGATGGGCCAAGTTCTAATAATTTTGGAAACTCATGTTCTGATATTTCTGGAAACTCAAATTCTGAAGGATCCAACACAGAGAGCATAATTTCAGGGGGAGCATCAGAAAATATTGATGAAGACAACATGGATTATGGGGGAGAATCCAGTTCTAGAGATAACCTTCCATCTGCAAGGAAGTGGACCAAAGCACATACACCTAACTTAATTATTGGAAATACTGATGCAGGTGCCAGAACTAGAACAACTACATCAAATGAATGTCTCTATCATTCTTTTCTATCTCAGACTGAACCAAAGAAAGTGGAAGAAGCTCTTCAAGATGCTGATTGGGTGCAAGCAATGCAGGAAGAGTTAAATGAATTTGAAAGAAATAAAGTCTGGACCCTAGTGCCAAGACCGAAGAATAGGTCTCTTGTTGGTACAAAGTGGGTGTTCAGAAACAAAACTGACAGTGATGGCATAATTACAAGGAATAAAGCAAGGCTGGTTGCAAAAGGATACTCTCAACAGGAGGGAATTGATTATGATGAAACATTTGCACCAGTTGTTAGATTGGAAGCCATAAGGATATTTTTGGCTTATGTTGCTCACAAGAAGTTTAAAGTCTTTCAAATGGATGTGAAAAGTACTTTTCTCAATGGAGAATTGGAAGAAGAGGTATATGTTGAACAACCTTCAGGCTTTGTAGATCCCAAATTTCCCAATCATGTCTACAGGCTTGATAAAGCACTTTATGGCCTTAAGCAAGCTCCAAGAGCATGGTATGAGACTTTAGCTCAGTTTCTTCTGGAAAGTGGATTTAACAGAGGGACTATTGACAAAACACTGTTCTACCTCAACCATGGAAAGGACTTACTTTTGGTGCAAATATGTGTTGATGATATCATTTTTGGTTCTACAAATTACAGACTTTGTAAGAAGTTTGCCAAGCTGATGCAGTCAAGATATCAAATGAGTATGATGGGAGAACTTAACTATTTTCTGGGCCTTCAAGTCAAGCATAATGAAGAAGGAACTTTTATTTGTCAATCTAAGTACACCAGAAATTTGTTGAAAAAGTTTGGAATGTAAGATTGTACAAGTGCATCCACTCATATGGCCACTGCAACAAAGTTGGATAAGGATACTGATTTCAAGCAGATCCAAGAGAACCTCACTTAACAACTGTGAAAAGAATTTTCAAGTACCTTAAGAGTACAGCTGATCTGGGATTGTGGTATCCTAGAGAATCAGACTTTAAGCTTATAGGTTACTCAGATGCAGACTTTGCAGGATGCAAAATTGACAGGGAAAGCACTAGTGGAAGCTGCCAATTTCTTGGAGGCAGATTGGTTTCTTGGTTTAGCAAGAAACAGAAGTCAATTTCCATATCAACTGCAGAAGCAGAATATATTGCCGCAGGAAGCTGTTGTGCACAGATTCTTTGGATGAAGAATCAATTACTGGATTATGGGTTAGAATTTTCTAAAATCCCTATTTACTGTGATAATCAAAGTGTTATTGCTATGGCAGGTAATCCAGTTCAACACTCAATGACAAAGCACATCAGCATTAGGTACCACTTCATAAGGGAACATGTGGATGAAGGTACAGTGGAATTGCATTTTGTTCCAACAGATCAACAACTAGCAGATATCTTCACAAAACCACTGTGTGAAGCTACTTTTACAAGATTGGTAAATGAACTTGGAATGGTTTCAGATTCTTTCTCTAAATCTGCTTAGTTTATATTCTGATACATCAGATTTTATGATCAGTATGTACAGATATTACTATCTTTGTGTATTATGTGCTTAAATTGAAATTTGCTTAAGTGTTGATTGTTGTCTGATGTGAATTTCTAAACTCTGATAGTGATATGAATGTTTCTGTGACTATTCAATCCAATGAGGATAACTGTGCTAGATGCTGACCTAGTAGTCTTTAATATACTAAAGATCCCATATTTGAAGTAATTGTTTATGTGGAAATCTTTTAACACAAGCAAATTCTGATATTGAGCTTACTTGAAGTTTACTTTGTGTATCTTATTACTAAGTCAAAAACTAGAATAGTGCTTCTTATCTGTTAAGTTCTGATGTTAGTAAATCTGATGGATGTACTAAGTGCTGATAAGCCTCACTTATCAAAAGAAAAAGAAAAAAAATAAAAATCAGGTACTCCTTTGAGATCTAGAGTAAAAATGTGGAAGGGAAGACCCAAGTGCATTGCTGGTATTAAGTAATATGCATTAGAAAAGCAAAATAAAATTTTATTGGTGACTTTTCACACTCTATGATTACTGGAGAAATACTCTGATAACAACATAAATTCTGATAAGCAGTCGTGACTCGCTTACACTGAGAAGCCATTGTAAAATGGAATTTCAAAAGATGCATAAAATGAGCACAAAACAGTTGAGGTGGACTCATGCATGAACTCATTCTAAAGTAGGCTTCAGAATAATGACAGATTTTGAGCAAAGTTCTTAGTTATGCCTTATTTCTAAGATGTACTGAAGTGAATCAGACTTTACTCTTTGACTGATATTTAGCTTAATGCACACACTTACACTCCATATGAATGATGAAAATTATTGTGGTGATAAATGTTGTTTTAGATGAACAGTTTATGTGTCAGATTGCATAAATTATGAGGATAAATTCTGATGGAAATTCTGATGATTAAGTTCTGATGAAACCATATCAGTATTTGTGTGAAGAATTACAGAAATAAACATTCACTTTTCGAGTTAAGAAGCCATATTCTGATGACTTTTAAATCATAATAATAATCAAGTTATACTGCTGACGTGACAGTATTTATTTACTTGGTTTATTTTTGGTCATTACTTTAACGATAATATTTTTACAGAATATGGGTTAATGTGAGATAAAACGGTCATAATCATTATGGGTTAGTGGTTAGTGTGTATGTCTTGAAAAACTGCATGCGCACAGTAATTGTTATTATATCCTGTGCCCATTAACTCTGGCTTCAGATCTTTTACTGACTGTTATTATTACACATCAGTCTAGGGAGTCGAGGGGTCATTATTTTTACTTGTAATTGTTACACATTCCTCGTGTCCCTTAGTATTCCATTGCCTATTTGAATGACTGGTCATTCATCAGTAAAATCACATCTGTTTATTTCTCTCAAATAATGGTACATTTTAGTTGGTATTACTCTTATGGCACATAAATTGTGACTATCTTTCGAAATGGAATTCCGACTTCATATCCTATCAACAACATTCCATTCGTCATCTGGATTCAACTTCCAGATAACATTAAAAATGATCTGTTGTCTTTCCAAAGAGAAGTTCATCTTCATATTCTTAAACAGCAGGAGCAAATTATTCGTCTAGCTATTCTCTTTGTTGAAAGTAGGAAGAAGAATTAATTGTCATCCATCCGTTTTTCTTCACCATCAGCTTTGTCAGGCTTCTTAGCTTAGGACTAAGGCTGTTGATGTTAGGATTCTAAGAATAGGACTATCTTGTAATTTTTGCATGTAATTGATAAATTTCATGAAATGTAATCATCTGATATATCAATGAAATTTTCTTTAATTGCAAGATTTGTTCTTTGTTTCTCAAATTATGTGACTGTGCATGTTTAATTGCAATTTCTTAATCTTTATTTCATCGATTTTTAATTTTATTTTATGACGAATATTTTGATTAAATTTTGATGATTTGAGGAAACAACTGAGGAACAGGTTCCCATATCAGAACCTGTTGTTGTAGAAGCTGAGAAGGTTTCTTCTCAGAAAGATACTGTAACTGGGAGTTCTAGGCCCCTTAAAAGGCTTAGCAAGTTAAATTCTGATGATAAAGCTCCTACAGTGTCTCCACCTTTGTAGAAATTAAAGAAACAGAGAGCTCATAGGGACATAGTTGAGTCAGATTCAGAGGATGTAGTGGAAGCAGCTAAGGAAGGGGATCAGGAATCTCTGATCTCAACAGAACCAATTGTTATTGAATCACTTCCTTCTGCACAACCAGAAACTGCTCAAGACAGAATACCTACATCTCCTATGTCACCTATAGTTGATCCTGTACATACTGGAAAACCAGGTACAAGTGCTGAAATTGATATTCATAACTTGATTGTGCCTGAGGTTTTGTACTTGGAAGCTCCACTAATTCAACTCACTCCACCAATAACATCAATTTTAGATGTTGATCAGAACATGGCTGCAGATCCGAATTTAGAGGATGATATTGAAGCCTCTATAGCCTCACATACTGCTATTTTATCAGAGGATGCTGATACTGCAGGATCTGCAAGTTCTGATGCTGTCAATAAGGAAACTACTGGTGAAGCTGCTACCAATCTAAATGCTGATGTAGCTGGTCCATCGGGACATGCACCTCAACAAACAGTTAACAAAGTTGATCTAATCAAGAAGTTTGTTAAGGAAGTACCAGTACCTTGGAGTGAAACTCCTAGAAGAAAGGAGTGGGCTAAGGAATGGAACTCAGTTAGTTTTGTTCCTTCTGAAAAGATTCTTGCTGAGCATCTGGAAAAAGCTGATGAAATGCTGTTAAATGATGATTTCAAGGCACAACTGAGAGTTACTGCATTGAGTACTAGGCACCTTCAGGGTCAACACTCAAAAACTCATGCCAAGGTGAATAAAATTCAAGAAACTTTGATCCAGCAAGATATGAATGTGAAACTTGAAAAGAACAGATTTTTCAAGCCATCCTTTGACAGAATTGCCAACATAGAGAAAACTCCGGAGAAGCAACAAACTCAGATTGATGAAATTTTAAAGAATCAAGCTTCTCAGCAAACTAAACTCAATGAGATCCAATCGTCAGTGGAATTTCTTGTATCTCTTCTTTTACCTGCTGATGCCAAAAAGGGGGAGAAAGTGTCCAAATACAAATCTATTCAGACACTGAAGGGAAAGGATGATGGAAATGATGACCAGGGAAACCCTGATAAGGGTAGAGGTCAAGGCAAAGGATTTTCATCAAGTAAATCTAAAATTACAAGTCAAGGAACAAGTTCTGATACTCGGAGAAGAATAAGTTCTGATACTGGTAAAATAATAAGTTCTGGTGAATATTTGGAACTTGATGAAGAAATTTCAAAGGAGTTATTTCTTGAAGAAAATCTAGGAATGGACTTTGAGAGTCTAAATGAAGAAGAAGCTAGACTCAAAGAAGAAGGTGTCAAGACAAAATCTAAAGCTTTTGTTGTTGAAAAGAAATTTCCAAAGCCTAAGGGTATTGTGATAAAGGAAAGAACAAATTCTGAGACAACCAAAGCCAAATCACAAGTGGAAATTGATCCAAGGTCCAAGGGCAAAGAAAAAGTTGATGAACCTGTAAAGGTTTATATGCCAGTCAAGGATGAAGAAATAACTGATGATGACGAAGATGCTAGTCTTACTCTGATTTCAAAGAAGATTTTTCAAACAACCTCTGACATGGCTCATGTTGTTCAGAGTCAAGATGTAGTAAGTTCTGATATGACAGAGAAGCAAGCAACCTCTGACATAGCTTAAGTTGGCTTGATATCAGAAGATAAGGAAAAGGAAACCTCTGACATTGCTCATGTTAAACCTTCAAAGATACTCCTACCAGGATTCACCAAAGCTAAACAGACTCAATCTTTGAAGACTGCAACAAGTGGTTTTTGAAGCAAGAGTTGTTACAGGAAAGGAAGCAAGAGATAAATCTGGATTGGGTAGTTCTGATGAAAGAAGAGTACATAACACTACCAATGATCCAACTTCCTTAAGTAAACCAGGTGTTGGAGCAACTCCTGAAAGATTGAATCGACTTGAATCTGTACAAATGGTTTACCATACCTTTTTGAAAGAACATATCTTGCTATATTTTATGACAGATGGAAGGGTATACCATATCAGGCAGAATGCTATACCACTGAAGTATTTTGAGGAACTGGAACATATTCTATTCCTACTTCAAGTGAAAGACAGATTAACAGATAGTGCTACAGGTTATTTAAAATCACATATTCAAAGATAGAAGAAGCTTTACTCTATAAAGTCTGACAGCACATACTGTCCCAAGTACAGAGATCACAAAGGTGATATTGTCGATATGAAGCCTAACTCTGCTAAGATCATAACTACTTTTCTGGGTTATAAGGCTGTGGAATTCAATCTAGAGTCTGACAAGGCATATCTGATCAGACTAGATCAGGAGATAAGAAAAGCTAAGATAAATGATCTCAGAGCAGCTATTTTTCAAACTGGTGAAGATACAGCTGAATTGATAAATGCTAAAAGGATGATGGTTAATGAACTTGAATATGTTGAGAGATGTCTTTTGAAGAACTATCTTAGAACAACTCCTGACATCAAAGAGATCAGAAATTGAAGCCAAGTCAAAGATCTACAACTGCTTAAATTCTGAAAGTGTATACAGATTGAAGCTGTTATCAAACCTTAAGATGGTAAAGCTAAAAGGACTGTAAGTTGTAGTTATCTAGTCAAATTCTCATGCATTTGTACTTAATGTTTTTGACATCATCAAATATCTGTTAAACTTGTATACTATGCTAATTTACAAGTTGGGGGAGATTGTTAGATATATTTGTGATGTCATGGCTAATATGATTTGTGTTTAGTTTTCAGATCTTACTTAACAGGACAAATCAGTACTTAACTGGAAATCAACACTTATACTGAAGACATAACTTAATATATCAGAACTTAAGTTATCAGAACTTAAGTTATCAGATGATATTTATCAGGAGATAATATCAGGGTTTAAGGTGACTTTCAGATAAGGCAAGCGACTGATTGAAAGGAAAGAAGATCGAGACTAAGACAGGAATAAATATGCATGAAGAAAGAATTTTATGAAGAATAGAATACTTGGAAGAAAAGATAACTAGTTGATATATTTTAGGAAGCAGAATTATATTCCATATAAATTAGAACATTATCTTTTAACTGTGTAGTATATAAACACAGGCATAGGGTTTACACTATAAGTGTTATCATTATCGAAGTTATTATTCTTTGTAACCCTAGCAGCTCTCGTGATAATTTGTTCATCACTGAGAGATGACAGTTTCATATTGTAACAGAGTTTATTGTGTTGAATAAAATCTGTTTTCTGTTACTTGAGTTCTTATATTCGATTTGATTGTATAAACACTGTATTCAACCCCCTTCTACAGTGTGTGTGACCTAACATATTTTAATGTTGCAACCATGATTGATACTCGGTTGCATAAAAAAATAGATATGGATTGTTTGTCAGTGATAATGTGAATACCATATATAAATTATAACAATTTATTTATTACATAGTTTTAATTTTTGAATAATTATAAATACATGTTATTTAAGTAATCAATTGTCTCACTATATGTTAATAATGATTATACATATACATAAATCAGATATTTAGCATATAAATAATTGAAACCATCATAATTTACTAAAAAATGTAACATACAATAATTTACATGCTAACACACACATACATATAACTTAATCTTATTTTGTTAACAGTAGTGTAAATAAAAAACTAACATTTTCCCATATATACGTTGAATTTTAAAAACTAATATTTTTCATTAAAATCAACTTTAATATAAATTTTACATTATTATATATTATGGTTGCAAGTCATTCTGACTTTAGTTATGCATTTTTTATCTTTTTAAATTGAGTAAGTTAATTGTAAGTTAGTAGTGAACTTAGTAATAATATATACCGGTACATATAGTTTATTTAAATAAATTCAAAATTTTTGGTCAACTCTATATTTAACATATATGTTAATTTTTAGCTTTTTATTTGTAAACATACTAAGGACATTCTACAGATTAACTTTAATCGTTTCGTTTTAAACGTACATTGACTACCCTAATTATATTCATTTATTATATACAAATTATATAACATAAAAAAGAATATATATATATATATTGCTTAATGAGCTATATTAGAAACGTTGTGTAATTTGGTAATGTCTTATATGAAAATAATATACATCGATAAACAATCAATTTCTATTTGATATACGTTAGACATTGCAAAGCATTTATTTATAAGAAAATAACTAAGAACAACTCCAACAACCTCCTTGCATTTTCACTATAAATAATATAAATAAATGAGCTCCTAATTATTTAGAAGGCAAAATCAAAAAAATTCTACAACAATTCTCCTTAAATTCACTCACTCTCTATCTATCTTTTTATTCATTAAAGTCATTTATTTTAAATAGACGGACAAGAAAAGTATAATATAATAATAGTTGAGGAGGGGTATTCACTTCTAAAAGTGAGGAAACATTAGAAACTCCTATGTTATAGAGGGGGAAGGTAGCTTGTTGGAGAGAAATTTTATCTCCATTTTTTCAAATTTTGACTTAAGAGCCTATATATGAATAATGTTGGAGTTGCTCTAAAAATATTATAATTACATGATGCATAAAAAACTCTAGGAAATGACCCGTGCCTCGCACGGGTTATTATGCTAGTTATTGCCTGTCTTCGATTTTACAAACTTTTGGTTTCATCCCTTTTTAAATCTTACTATAACTCTAAATATACCATTTTTATTCTTTTTTATTCATATATGACTTATAATTCTATATGTAATATTTTCCCCGTTTTTTTATTCTTATATACCACATATTTATATTGTTTTTATATAAATGGAATCGTATATACATTGTAATTTCTAGATTCATACCTACATAATTCTATTTTAACATCAAATGCAAAGTTATACATATATAATGAGTATTTTATAAGAAAAAATTATGCAATCACAAACTATATAAAAACACATATATATTCACCTAACAATAAGAAATTTAATATGCAATAACTTAGTAATGTTGATTTAATTTTTTGTTAAATTATCCATCAATCGTGTTGCGACTAAAGTTTCGATGTAAAATATAAGTTATGTCTTTTTGAACGATGGATACATAATAACGTTGATTTTGTTGTTCTAATAAGATTTGAGTTAATGAAAGTTACATATAATTTAAAAAGAAAAATTGCAATAATCGTACAATTTTATTTGTTACATATTTTAATAAAAAAATTATAATCATTATTTAATATTGATATTTTGATCTCAGTCTGTGCTTCGCACGGGTTATCTACTAGTAAATATAAATAATAATAATGTAAAAAAGTATACACTCCAGTTAGACATTTCTCTTAACTAAAAATATAGTCAAACTCTTCATATTGGTCATATTTGTTAATCATCTAAGACCTGTAGCCAAATGTCACATCGGTTCTTATATTAAAACAAAATATTTTATTTATTATAATTTCAAATAATGATAACATGAGTCAACTATATCGAAAGAAGATTTCATACAAGTTCATTAAATTTTAGATAATCAATATTTTATATTCCCTCCTTCCCTCCCAAATGTTTAAATTTGGGTTGGGCGCAGAGTTTAAGAAAAATAATAAAGTAGTGGAAGAAAGTTAAAAAGGTGAGTAAAGTAGTGGGATGGGAGGAACGAGGGAGTACTATTTAGCCAAATAAGTATCGAAGATGCTCTAAAGTACTTAGTTAATGATGAAAATTATAACTAAACGGTCCCATGCGCCATTCAACGCCACCGTTATTAGGGGCCTGTTTGGAAAATTTTATAATATAACTTAATGATTATAAGCTCGCAACAGTTTATTTACGACTGTTTGTCAACCCAATTTATAAGTTGAATTTATAATTTATAAGTTGATAAGTTTGAATGTTAGCAATTACGTACTTTTTCTCAACTTATTTTGATTTTTCATTGATTTATTAATCTCAGTTTTAAAATATATATTTTTAAATATTAATCTAACTTCAAATTTAAGAATTAAGATAATTATATTTAATAATTATCTATTTTAATATATTTAAGAAAAAAAATCTGACTTATAAGTAAAATTATCCAAACACTTATTTAACTAATAAATATTTTTCTACTTATTATTTATAATTTACTTATTCATTTTAAATTATAAGTTACTTATTTTAAAATTTTCCAAATAGACACTTTATCTACTAATCACTTTGAGGTCACTTATTCACTTTAAATTATAAATTACTTAAAATTATTTTAAGATTTTACCGACCATTACTAATTACGAGTACTACTATATCCTCCCTCAATCCAAGGGATTCTTATTTCAATGTCTTAATTATACAATAATCCATCAGCCCAACTCACTTTTACTGGGTCCCTCCATAATCTATGTATGATCATTTCATGCCATATGTCATATGTGTGAAGAAGACGACCCACTTGTCACGTCAATTTTCTTATGCTCAAAGTAGTAAAACAAAACGTCTTTGTTTCCTTAATCAATGGATGATCATTCGAATTTTGCTTTAATTTGATTGGCGTAATCAATATCTCATATCATATATTAATCGTAAGCTCCTGAGCTCGTGGTGAATCCTACAAATCATTTGCATTATCGTATTGAATGTATTTATTGAACTATATAAAAGTTATAGCAAAACATATATCATTTTGATACTATTTGTAATGTATAACAAAGGTTATAGTTAGTCAATTCTATGATAATACATCTTTTTACAAATTTAATAAATTTTACATAATTATATATTTAGCAAACTATTATAATCAACAATATGAGAGATGCTGCTGAGATTCAAAGCATGAGATCATATATGTATCTTAACATAGATTCATGATCAGATATGAACCTGCAGATAAGCTTTCAGAATTAATTAAGGTTCAGGAATGCATGACAGCATTATATTTAGCACAATATAATCAAATATCCAACATTTGGTATTCAAGAGCCTAAAGATCACAAAGGCCTATACTTACTTCCGCAATATAATATATAATAATGGCATTCTCTTAATAAGTTATTCCCATTTTCAATGGAGAAAACTACAAATTCTAAAGTATCAAAATGAAAGTTGTCCTACAAGCTACACAATGATGAGGCATTAGCCAAAATACATCTTGTAGTTACAGATACTGTGGGCCTGTTTGGCCAGAGCTTATAAGTCACTTATTGACTTATAAGCCCGTAAGTACTTATCGAGGACTGTTTGTGTACCTAACTTATAAGTCAGATTTTCAACTTATAAGCTGATAAGTTGAATGTTAGTAATGACATACTTTTTCTCAACTTAATTTGATTTTTTGCGTTTTTATTAACTTTAATGTTAAAAATTATATTTTTAAATGTTAATCTAATCTAAAATTCAGGAAATAATATGATTATATTTAAAAATTATTTATTTTAATTTATTAAATTAAAAAAAATTCTGACTTATAAGTGAAATTATCCAAACACTTATATAACTTATAAGTATTTATTTACTTATCACTTATAAATTACTTATTCATTTTAAGTCATAAGTTACTTATTTTAAGATTTTCCAAACGGGCACACAATATTTACTAGAATAATGAATGCTACTTCTGCAAAAGAAGCGTGGGATATTTTGAAAGCAGAATTCGAAGTGAATGAGAAAACTATAGCAATGAAGTTTCAATCTTTGAGACGTGAATTCGAGAACCTTAAGATGAAAGATAGTGAAATAATTAAGGACTACTCTTCTCGAATAATTAGGCTGGTTAATGAACTGAAATCAAATGGAGAAAATGTAACTGACCAAAGAATTGTAGAAAAAATATTGGTCGGTTTATCCGAGAAATTTGATACATTGGTTACTGTGATCGAAGAATCTAAAAATCTCACACAGCTAACTGTCTCGGAATTAATAGTATCGTTACAAATTCATGAAGATAGGATGTCCAGACGAAATGAGGTATCCGGAGAAGGAGCTTTCCAATCCAAGCACAAGATCTCCTCATTTAAGAAAAATAAAAAAGGAGGCACATCAAATCAGTGGAGTCCAGCCTTATGTCAAAGAAGGTGAGAGAAAAGAAAAATTTACGCCATATTCAATTTGTAAAAGAACGAATCATGGAGAAAAGAATTGCTGATATAAAGGAAAAACTAAATGCTAACTATTGCAAGAAGTTTAATCACACTGAATGTAGATTCAAGCGAGCATGTCGGAAACAATAAAGGAAGATGATCAACTTTTTTTAGCAAGTCAAGTTGCTCCGAATCAAAAGGATGCTTGGTTGATTGATAGCGGGTGTACCAATCACATGTCCAAACATTCTCAAATTTTCACAGATATGATATTGCATTTGATCTCGATCTCTCCCTCTCTCTCTCTCTGCTTATTCATGTGGAACTTCTGTTTTTTATCTCTCTCTCTCTCCGTGCAAGTACCACAGATTTTATGTTTATTTTTTTTGTATACTATTTTGACCTAATTTGCTGTTGAATTTGATGGGGAAATGATATTGTAATACACATGTAGTTTTTTTTTTTTGAAACATTGTAATACACATGTAGTTGTTGTATATACATGTTGATAATTTCTTACTGATTTCAATCTGAACATGTTATTGACTTTGAGTTTTTGTATTTTATAGTGAGGAATGCAACAAGGATGTTGCTGCAGCATTGATTGGAATGCATAATTGCAGTACCGAAGCCAAATTGAAGACTAATCCCGGTCAATTTATATAAATCTACACACATATCACTGTCAATTAGTCTGATTGTTTATGATTTGGTGTCGCATATATGTATTTGTTCAATTGTTTTATGTTGATATTATAGTTGTTAAGTGTTTGATTTAGAGTTTATCTTTGTGATTTGTTGAACAGAGTCTCTCGTTGTTGAAAGCCAGGCCGAGGCTATTAAGAAGTAATTCTGCCAACTTTTTTCTTGTAAATTTGATTTAGGCTTTTGTAGGTTGGTTGTTTTGTGATGTTTATTTCCTGTGTAAATTACAGGAAACCAAAAACTGAATCAGCAGCACGTAAGGAGAAGAAAGCTAAAGACCCGAAGAAGGCTAAAGACCCGAAGAAGCCTAAAGATTCAAATAAGCCTAAGCGCCACACTACTCCCTTCTTTATTTTCATGTAAATATGTACATTTAAGTTATTTAAGTGTTTGCGGGATTGTTAATTATTGTATTGTTTTTGAACTGGAATATGTATTAACAGAGTGATGTATGATACAGGGAGGATTTCAGGAAAACTTACAAGGAAGAGCATCCCGATAACAAGAGTGTTGCAGTGGTAAATTTAATTTTATAATTTACGTGAATAAAACACATTGGAATTGCTTTTTGGTTACTGAATGTTCGTTTATTGGATTTAGGTTGCCAAGGAAGGTGGTGAGAAATGGAAATCATTGACAGATGAAGTGAGTGGTGAAATAAATTTGTCTCGTAATTTACTTGAATGTTTCCACATGTATGGAAGAACTGAATTTGTTTGTATGTCTGTAGGAGAAAAAGGTGTATGTTGATAAAGCAGCAGAGAGGAAGGCCGAGTACGAGAGGAATTTGAAGGAGCAAAATGATGAAGCAGAAGATAACGTAATTT